>NC_041391.1:617556720-617603877 GCF_002162155.2 Triticum dicoccoides
CTCCACTCGGAATGTTTTTTAACTTAGGCGAATACGGGGTCGCAGCTAAGCCCCCGAGTGGGAGGATTGCTCTCCACTCGGAATGTTTTTAGCTTAGGCGATTACGGGGCCGCAGCTAAGCCCCCGAGTGGGAGGATTGCTCTCCACTCGGAATGTTTTTAACTTAGGCGATTACGGTGTCGCAGCTAAGCCCCCGAGTGGGAGGATTTCTCTCCACTCGGAATGTTTTTAACTTAGGCGATTATGGGGTCGCAGCTAAGCCCCCGAGTGGGAGGATTGCTCTCCACTTGGAATGTTTTTTAACTTAGGTGAATCGGATTCGCAGCTAAGCCACCCACTGGCGGATTTTAGACACAGATGCTTATGGGAAACTGATCATTATGATACTGAAAAAATCTTGTCTTTGAGAAGCAAATTGAAACACTTTTATTACAACTCGTCAGGTCGAGTGATCTATGTGTAGAAGTGGTGGAGCAGCTCTGCATTCCACGCATGTGGCTCATCTATCTTCTTGGCTATGTTGTAGATGTGGTAGGCTCCATTGTGAAGCACCTTGGTGATGGTGACGGGGCCTTCCCAGGCCGGAGCAAGCTTGTGAGGCCGTTTCTGATCCACTCGGAGAACCAGGTCTCCTTCTTGGAACGCTCGCCCTTTGACATTTCGGGCATGGAGTCGACGCAGATCTTGCTGGTAGATGGTCGACCGGATCAAAGCCATTTCACGTTCTTCTTCCAGGAGATCTACAGCGTCTTCTCGTGCTTGCTCTGCTTCGGCTTCTGTGAATAGTTCCACTCGGGGGGCATTGTGCAGCAAATCACTCAGAAGAACAGCCTCGACACCATACACCAAGAAGAAAGGAGTCCGTCCAGTCGACCGATTTGGCGTTGTTCTCAGCCCCCACAAGACGGACGGCAACTCGGTTACCTAGGCTCCAGCAGCATGCTTGAGGTCATGCATTAGGCGGGGTTTTAATCCTTGGAGGATCAAACCATTCGCCCTTTCTGCTTGTCCGTTTGATTGCGGGTGTGCGACTGATGCGTAATTTACCCGAGTGCCTTGGGTTGTGCAGAATGCCTTAAACTCGTTAGAATCAAAGTTGGAGCCATTATCTGTGATAATGTTGTGAGGAACTCCATATCTGAATATCAACTCCTTGATGAAACTGACAGCAGTGCTTGCACCGAGGTTCTTGATGGGCCTAGCTTCGATCCATTTAGCGAACTTGTCGACTGCTACAAGCAAATGGGTGAAACCACTCGCACCGGTCTTGAAGGGGCCAACCATATCCCACCCCCAGACTGCAAATGGCCAGACGAGTGGAATAATCTTCAAGGCAGACGCAAGTTTGTGGGACATGTTGGAATAGAATTGACAGCCTGCACACTTGTTGACTATATCCTTTGCCATTTCGTTTGCTCGAGGCCAATAGAATCCTGCTCGGTATGCTTTGGCCACGATGGTCCGAGAGGACGCATGGTAGCCACAGGTCCCCGAGTGGATGTCATTTAAGATCACTCGACCTTCTTCTGGGGTGATGCAGCACTGAGCCACTCATGTGACACTTTCTCTGTAAAGATGTCCTTTCATCACTGTAAAGGCTTTGGATCGACGGACTATCTGACAGGCTTCATCCTCATCCTCTAGGAGTTCCTTTCTGAGAATGTACGCAATGTACGGTACTGTCCAGTCGGGTGTGATCACCAAGACTTCCATGATGAAGTCGACCACAGCTGGAATCTCAATCTCAGTCGGGTTGGTTAAACTTATCGGTTGCGGGGGCTCTTCCTTGAAGGGATCCTCTTGTACTGACGGGGTGTGGAGATGCTCCAAGAACACATTGCTAGGGACAGGCTTCCGAGTGGAACCTATCTTTGCCAGATCATCAGCCGCTTGATTCTTGAGTCGAGGTATGTGGTGGAGCTCTAACCCCTCAAACTTCTTCTCTAGCTTTCTTACCACGTTGTAGTAACCAGTTATTGCGGGACTCCTGACATCCCATTCCTTCATTACCTAATTAACCACTAAATTTGACTCGCTGTAGACCATCAAGCGCCAGACTCCGAGTGAGATGGCCATACGCAACCCATACAATAGTGCCTCATATTCAGCTTCATTATTAGAAGAATCAAAGTGAATCTGGAGGACATAACTGAGCTTGTCTCCTCCTGGGGACACTAAGACCACTCCTGCGCTAGAGCCGTTTAACATCTTGGACCCATCAAAGAACATGGTCCAATGTTCCGATTGGATTTGAGTCGGTTGTTGTTGTTCTGTCCACTCTGCGAGGAAATCTGCAATTGCTTGAGACTTGATGGACTTCTTTGCCTCAAACTTGATATCCAATGGAAGAAGTTCAATCGCCCACTTTGCCACTCGACCAGTTGCATCTCTATTGTTCAGGATCTCTGATAATGGAGCATCGCTGACGACTGAAACTGAATGATTAGAGAAATAATGTGCAACTTTCTTCATGGTCAAGTAGATCCCATAAACAAGCTTCTGATAATGAGGGTATCTCTGCTTGGACGGGGTCAGGACCTCTGAAATGTAATAGACTGGGCGCTGAACTTTGAAGGCTTTGCCTTCCTCTTCCCGCTCGACTGTGAGCACTGTGCTGACAACTCGTCCTGTGGCTGCGATGTAAAGCAAAAGAGGCTCTTTACTGATTGGAGTAGCAAGCATCGGCTGGGTGGAAAGCAGGGCTTTGAGCTCTTCAAACGCTGCTTTGGCTTTGTCATTCCAATCGAACTTGTCAGACTTCTTCATCAGTCGGTAAAGAGGCAATGCCTTTTCACCGAGGCGTGAGATGAATCGACTCAATGTAGCCAAACAACTAGTAAGCTTCTGAACATCTTGCACTCGCACTAGGCGCTTCATTCGAAGGATTGTGCCAATCTTTTCTGGATTTGCGTCGATTCCTCGTTCGGAAACGAGAAAACCGAGTAATTTTCCGCCTGGGACTCCGAATGTGCATTTTGATGGATTGAACTTGACATCATACCTTCTTAGGTTGGCAAAGGTTTCAGCAAGGTCAGTCAGCAGGTCGGAACCTTAGCATGCCTTAACCACTATGTCGTCCATGTATGCTTCCACATTCCGACTGATCTGAGTGAGCAGGCACTTCCAGATCATGCGCATGAACGTGGCACCAGCATTGTTGAGGCCGAAGGGCATGGTGACATAACAAAAGCACCTGAACGGGGTGATGAAAGCATTCTTGATCTCATCGGGTCCAAACAGTCGGATCTGTTGGTACCCGGAATAAGCATCCAGAAAGGACAGTTGTTTGCATCCCGCAGTTGAATCGACTATCTGGTCGATGCGGGGCAGATGAAAATGATCTTTTGGGCAAGCCCGATTGATGTGCTTGAAGTCAATACACATTCAAAATGATTTGTCTTTCTTGGGAACCATAACGACATTGGCGAGCCACTCGGAGTGGTATATCTGGCGGATGAACTCAGCCGCCAGAAGCCGAGCCACTTCCTCGCCAATTGCCTTCCTCTTCTCCATGGTGGACCGACGGAGATGCTCTTTGACCCGTTTTGCTTTTGAGTCAACTCACAAACGGTGCTCAGCCAGTTCCCTTAGTATACCCAACATGTTAGACGGCTTCCATGTGAAGATGTCCTAGTTCTCACGGAGGAACTGGATGAGCGCGGCTTCCTATTTGCTCTCGAGTGTCGTTGAGATGTGGGTTGGAGCGGCATTGGGATCGGTCGGGTGGATGTGAACTGGCTTGGTCTCCCCGGCCGACTGGAATGCATACTCTAAGGCAGGTCTCTCGGCATGCAACAAATCACTCGGATCTGCTGTCTTCTGGTACTCTTGGAACTCCACAGCTGTCATCTGCTCGTCTGCTATCTTTGCGCCATCCTGAAGACAATCTTCTGCTTTTTCCGGTTACCAGAGACTGTTATCACGCCTTTGGGGCCAGGCATCTTCATTTGAGGTATACATAACATGGTCGAGCCATGAAGCTGGCATAGGCAGGTCTGTCCAGAATGGCGTGATAAGCACTCTCAAAATCCACAACCTCAAACGTTAACTTCTCCTTGCGATAATTCTTTTCGTCGCCGAAAACCACATCAAGAGCAATCTGGCCAAGTGAATCGGCTTTCTTTCTTGGGATGACTCCATGGAACCTCATGTTGCTCTCGCTGAGTTTGGACATCGGAATGCCCATCCCCTTAAGAGCTTCGGCGTACAGGATATTGAGGCCACTACCACCATCCATCAGAACTTTGGTCAGTAGAGTGCCCCCAACAACTGGGTCGACCACCAGCGCCTGCCACCCAGGGGTAGCTACTCGCGGCGGGTGGTCTGACTGGTCGAATGTCATTGGGGGTTTTTGACCACTTCAGAAATTTCGGTGTTGCCGGAGCAACCATGTTCACCTCTTTGTTAATGACTTTCAATAGACTTTTGCTCTCGACATCAGCAAAAATCACCAGGGTGGCATTAACATGGGGATATCCTTCTTCCTCTTCCTCCTTGTCTTCCTCCTTCTCAGAATCTTTATCCTTTTCGTTGGGCCGACCCTTCTTCTGGAAGCTCCGGATCAGGAGTCGACACTATCGAGTGGTATGCTTGGGGAGAATCGGATTCCCCTCTTCATCTTTCTTAGTGTGGATATGACACGAAAAATCCATCACATCATTTCCAACTTGATCTTTTACTTTCTTGGGATTCGAGGGCCCTTTGGGCTTCCCTTTGAACTTTCCTTGATTCAACACTGCTGCCTCGGCGGGTCCAGCTGCCTCAGCCTTTCGCTTCTGCTTCCGACTGGAATTTCTCCTCCGATATCTTGGGCGACTGTTTTGTGGTTACCACTCCGGAGTCGGTCTTCCTCTTTGCCGTTAGCGTACTTGGTGGCAATCTCCATCATCCGAGTCAGAGTCATATCTCCTGTCCGACCGAACTTCAGATTGAACTCTCTGTAGCGAACGCCCTCTTTGAAGGCATAGACTTCTTGGTGATCTGACACATTCTCCACTGTGTGGTGCAGAGTGATCCATCTCTGGATATAATATCTCAAGGTTTCATTCGGTTTTTGCACACAATGCTGCAACTCTGGTAGACCGGCAGGTCTCTTGCAGGTGCCCTCGAATGTTCTGGTAAATACTCGGGCCAACTCATCCCAACTCAAGATGCTCCCCGGGGCCAACTGATTGAGCCAAGCTCGGGCAGAACCTTCAAGCATCAGAGGGAGGTGCTTCATGTCCACCTCATCGCTGCCGCCACCGATGTGCACAGCCACTCGGTAATCTTCAAGCCAAGTATCTGGCTTCGACTCTCCCGTCAACTTGTTGACACCAGTTGCCATCTGAAGTTGTGGGGGATCTCGGCAGCTCTGACGGCTCTCTCGAAGCACTCGCGGCCAGATACGTGGACCCTGCTCCCGCTGGGTCTGTCTCTGTCTAGCCCTTCTTTGTATGCTTTGTTCCGGTCGACCAAGCCCTGAACAAGGGCTGGCCTCGCATCGAACCCAGGCTCTCTTGGGTCGACTGGAACTCTACGGTCATTACCGTATGGACGCGTGTCGTCATACCACCGGGGCACGTACGACCCGCCCCTCAGAAGGGGCGAAGGCACTCGATGGTAGTTGTCGCGGGCGAACTCACGATCATCATCTCCATGAACTCTTCCCAAATGCCGATCCTGATGATGCTCACGATCCCTTTGCCTCAGCGGTGACCTAGGACTGTGTGCCGACTGGATGGTATCTGCCATTACCAATCGACTGTGAATTCTGTTCCACGATTGGGACACGGCTGAGTTCTGATCTCCTGCCGCTCGGAGCAGCGCTCTGATCTGTTCCAAGCCCCTTCCCGCCTCCGAGCGAGACGGCTGAATGGACTCCGCAATACGTGCAGCAGCTGCGAGATTCTGAATCAGCGTGTGGAATACCTGATTTTCCGGTGGAAACAGTTGCCGTGTATGCCCACTGGATCCGAGGATCAATCGACGGGCACGCTCGTCGAGAGAATGTTGGAGATTCTCCAAACGAGTGTGCTCGGCCAGCATGGCCAGGTGCACGTCCTCCAAAGCCCGAGCTTCAGCGGTTTCCCCTATGATGGGGGTATGGAGAGCCTCCTCGTTGCAGTGACGCAGCTCCTCCCTCCGCTACAAACTGAAAGGTTGCGGCTAGTACTCCTCATGGCCGAGCGACGTACCGTCGCCGTCCATGTCCTCACTGCTGCGACGGAAACCGGGCGGGCCGCGATGAGAGTCGACCATGAGGACTTCCGCCGCGGGGTCACAACTCCCGCTCTCGGAAAGTGTGTCTGCAAAGTCAGTCGACGGGTCGACTGGACCGAAGTGATATAAGTCGGCCTCGATCGCCGCAACCTGTGGGGTGAACGCATGCCGAGCCACCGTGTGCTTCACCCACCGCTGGAGCCGTGACCGGCCCGATCGCTTGCGGCGACGTCCAGCGGAGCGAGAGGTCGACACCGGCGTCGACTGGTACGGGGTCGACGGCTGTCGAAGGAGGACGCCACGGGCACTCGCGCGGAAGTGCGACGAACCTCGGATCGGCAGTGCCTCGACATCGAGGGGGGCCTCCTGGAGCCAGGCCGAGTCGCCGGCGACAAAAGTGAGCGCGTCGAGTTGGAACTCGCGGCCCATAACCAAACCGCCACCAAAAACTATGTTGATGAAGACTGAAGAAAATGCAACCTCGCCGGAAGTCGCTAAGACGCTTTGCGCCATGGTGGGCGCCAACTGTCGTGGTACTAAGACTAACAGTAAGAGTAGGGGGTACGTATGAGGAGGCAAGGTCCTAGCTACGGTGAGGTTGTACGCAAGTGTTTACGAGTTCAGGCCCCTCTCGGAGGAGGTAAAAGCCCTACGTCTCGGTGCCCGGAGGCGGTCGACTAGATTTCAGTATGTGTGTGTGTGTGTGTTACAGGGGGTGCGAACCCTTGTTCCAGAGGAAGGGATGGCTTATATAGAGTGCGCCAGGACCCCAGCCATCCCCCGTTACAGAGAGTTCAATGTACATAAAGAGAGGGGGTTACTGATAACGCTAGCTATAAAGTGTTATTAATGTCTTTGAAGACTACGGAGTGAATGCTTGACCATTGCTGTTCCGTCCGACTCCTGGTCTTCATTGGTTGAGTGGTTTCTTGTATGGTCGAGTGGTCTCAGGAAGGAGGGGTAACCGAGTGATATGACTGGTCGAGTGGATTGCACTCGACGTCTTCATTCGGCACTCCCAGTTGTCTCTTGAGTTTCTTTGCTTCTAGGGTAGTGACCTTGGGTAGGGTATACAGGTCAGGCCTATGACCCTACCTTAGGTCTATATCATCATCAGGCGGCTCCGGCTCCTCCTCGTTGTCCGACCACTCCCTCTTCTTGGGAAGGAAGCCCGCGCCGGAGGGCGAGGAGGATCCGGCGTAGGAAGATCTCGCGGAGGAGAATGACGCGCTACAACGGTCATACTCCTCCGTCTCGCGGCGGTTGAAGCTCGGCGGCGGCGACATCCCACGGTTGGTCCACCTCCGTGCGTCGCGCTTCCTCGCGCCGTCCGCCCGGACGCGCCGCTCGCGCTCCGAGTCGCGCTCATGGCCGGATCTGCTGCCGGAGCCGTGCCCGGAGCTCCACGTTCGCCCCCACATGGCGGCTGGAGGCGGGGCGGGTGGTCGCCGGGTGGCTCGCGGTGGCGGGGGGACAGGGTTTGAATCTGCAAAAGGATCGCCGAACCGCAGTTATACTGCTCGGTGCGTGCGGTTTGCGTGCCGCGGCAAAAAAATTTGCGAACCGGACAAGTATGCGGGCTCTGTTCTGGCCAGAAAATTGACCGAACCCGCATACTCGCCGAAATTTTTGCGGGCAGGGCGTTTTGTGGGATCTGCTAGAGTTGCTCTAAGCAATCCAAATCGTTGAACACCAACCTGCAAAAAAAGGAAATCGTTAAACACAAGCCGGCCTCAAAGCCACATCCGCTGGAATCCAAAAACCCACTTTTGAAAGGCGGATGGGCCAACCTGACCGGCCGGCGTTGACACACCCGCATCGTGCGAGGATGGGCCAACCTGACCGGCCGGCGTTGACATTTGTGAAGGAATTTATTCCTCTATGGGTTCTCTTTTCACACCGGGGTGACGGTGGGAGCTCTCACTTTCTAAAGCGTCATTTGTGAAGTTGGTCAAAGCTTGGTCAAAGTCTCACAGCTCCACTTTGTCACTGCTCGCTCCCACAGAGAGCGCGAGGTCATACAGCTTTGCCACACGCTATGTTGATTTCTTCTAGCTAACTTGGTGAAAGTCGTTTTTTTTCTTTGCAAAACATAGTGCAGATTATCAATGAGCATCCTGAAATCTTAGACCATTGTCATGTTATCTTAGAGCTACGCTGAGTTTTGTTGAAAAGGAAAGAGGAATTTGGTGGAATAGTTGTTGTATTGCTTGAGCCTCGTGGGCATATATATAGGAGTACAATGATCAACTTGGAGTACAAGACAAGCCAGAACTAATTCTAGTCTATCTAGTCTTTCCTAATAATCAATATACTCAACATCCCCCCGCAGTCACAACGGGAGCGACGCGGACGGTGAGACTGGAGAAGAATCCGAAGGCAAGCCGACGGACACCCCCCCATAGTCGTAATGGTCGGTGCATCGCAGAGTTGTGGCTGGAGTAAAAACCAACGAGGTTGCTCAAGCAGGCGGTAGCCCTTTGTGCCGTTTGTCGATGTAGCCGAGAGCGTGGGTGGTGGATCCGTGGTCGAGGTAGCCGTGCGAAGAATGCCATGGTCGATGTCGACTCGGGGTAGCCGGTGTCGAGGAAGTCGTTGTGGAGCCGCGGGCGCAAGGAGGCGCCGAGTTAGTCGTGGGCGCAGTAGTGTCGAAGTAGTGGTGCGCCAAGAAGGAGATGATGTTGACGACGTGTCGCGTCGGGGTTGCCAACCCCGGGAACACATCGTAGACGAAGGCACGCGTCGGTGTTGCCAGCACCGGGCATGCGTAGACGGACGAAGACGAAGTTGACGAAGCGCCGCACCAGGCTTGCCAGGCCCGGGGATACGTCGTGGACGAAGGCACGCGGCAGTGTTGCCAGCACCGGGCATGCGTAGACTGGGACCTGCACGAGATGTACGCCATGTCGAGAAAGTTTGAGAGGCCAACAGAGAAGGACTCGACGACGGTTGTGGCGCCAATCGACGCGGGGCCAATGTCGCCCGCGGTTGTCGGAGTAGATGAAGCGGTCGGGGTAGATGACGGCGACGCTGGTGACGGGCTGGTGCTGGACGAAGATGAAGGGGGTGGACGGGCGGCTGCGGCGGCGGCGGCCAAAGAAGAGCGGCGGCGGCAACCTGACGGCGGCGGCGGCGGCTAGGTTAGGAGCGCGGCGGCGGTGCTCGAAGTAGTCGAAGAACCCGACAGCGTGACGAAAACCGGCGCGGACGGTGGCGTTCCCGCGCCAAGGGAGACGGCGCAGCGCATACCATGGGAGGTCGACGCGCGGTGACTGCGGAGTGGACCGCGGGCCGCGGCGCTACGGCTCGTAGGGGCGACGCAGCAGCGGCGGGCAGGTCCGGACGACAGCAGGAAGACCTCAGGGCAGCGGCGGGGACCGCGGGCCGCGGCGCGACGGCGGAGCGCGGGTCGGTGCAACCGCGGGGACGGCCTCAAGACGGTGGCGTGGACCGCGTCCACGCTCGCTACGGCCCGACGGGGCGACGCAGCGGCGGTGCGAGGGTCGGTGCAGCCATGGGGATGGCCTGGAGCGGACGGCCCCGGGGCGGCTGTGGACCGCGGGCCGCGGCACTACGGCCCGAAGGGGCGACGCAGCGGTGACGCGGGTCGGTGCAGCCGGGAGGAGAACCACGGGGCGGCGGCGCTGCGGCCCGACTGGGCGACGCAGCAGCAGCCCGTTGCTCGACCGGTGGAGGGGCGCGCTGAACTCGGGACAATCTTCACGGGACCTGCGGAGGCGCGCGCAACCAACGGGCCAGGTTGGTCGCGCGGCGTAGATGAGGCGGATCGCGGCGGCAAGCGGGTGAACAAACCGATCGCGCGCGAGGACGGGGACGCCGCTCGATGGAGGCGTGGTGGCGGCGGAGTCCTGGATGAGGCCGGAAACGACGGACGGCGTGGGACGTCAGCACCGGCACCCGGGCTGCCAAAGCAGCACCGGCGCCCGGGCAGCGAGGCCCGAGCGATTAACGGAGCAATGGCGCCTGAGTTTGAGGCAGCCGACGAGCCTGACAGCTGAGGATGAGGCCGACGAGGTAGACCGCCGAGCCGCCGCGCAGACGCGGCGGAGGCGGGTGACGTGGATCGATCGGCAGGCCGGTGCGCGAGCGACGGCTATGATTGGCCATCGCATGGCACGAAGCCGCCGGGTCGGGGCGATGAAGGTTTCCCGGTCGGAGCAGGGCGGTGACGGCCGGCGCAGGGCAACGGGCGGACCGACGCGCAGACGGCGGCTGGCCCTAATAGGCCGCCTCGGCGCGGCCGGCTGGTCGCGCTGGGGTCGGAGTAGAGGCGCTCGGGGTCGACGGCGATGGTGGGTGACGCAAACCGATCAAGAATAGATCGGAAAATCAAAAAGTAGACGCCGATCAAAGCGACCGACGAAAGAGAGAAAAACCCGGATCAAATGATCGGGAAAAGGACTCTTTAGGGCAGCCGGCCAACACGGCCGGCGGACGAACCCTAGGTACGGGCGGCGCGGCCCCCGGCGGCGGTCATGGAGACCGACCGCCCCGGGGGCGACGCGCGAGTGCGGAAGCGGCGACGGCTAGGGTTTAGAATCCGGAAACTGATACCATGTTGGAAGGGAGAGAGAGGATTTGGTGGAATAGTTGTTGTATTGCTTGAGCCTCGTGGGCATATATATAGGAGTACAATAATCAACTTGGAATACAAGACAAGCCAGAACTAATCCTAGTCTATCTAGTCTTTCCTAATAATCAATATACTCAACAAGTTTAACCTCTTTTAGTTTTTGCAGTCATGTCGTGTTTCAAAATTAAAGGAAAATTGATTCTTATTGATCGATTTTGGACGGATAGCCATCGCTAAGTCAAGATGATTTCACTGTCTTCCTAAGCAAGGCTTATATCATTGTTATTCGCTGCTAAAGTGCACGACACAAAACGTTGCAATAAGGAATATGGACTGATTTATTGGAGCCTTTTAAAATAAGAAATAAATAGATCTTCACACCACATAATAAGCATGTGATTGTCCACACTTGCTACTTATTAATATAGTTGATGTACTGACTAGATTTGAAGTACAAAACAAAGCAAAAATATCAACAACTCGCAAACATGTCATTGTAGCTCTTCGTGGATGAGCACAAATTATTTAATCCAACAAGAACCTAGTGATGCGGGCAAACCTTCCTATGGGCATATTCTTCATCAAATACAGAAAGCTTTAAATAGATTTTTTTTCATGACAGATTATGGTAGACGCAGGATACGGGTCTATAGCCCATCTTACAAGTTGGGGCCACCCTTCCACCGACTGGTTCACCACTTTTAGGATGCTTCTCCCATACCGAACATTGTCATGTTATCCACTTGGCCATTTGTGAGAGAAGGAGGAGGAAGAGAGATGTATTTGAAAGGGAGCTTGAGGGAGTACTTGTTGCAACCTGAAGTATGAGGTTCGCTTGAATTCTACCCAACTATGTTCTAAAATCTGATAAAATCAAGGGTCTCATGTTGCGAAGATTGTCATATAAATCACAACCGAATAATTGATTCATGATTTCCCGTAAGAGCATAAAATTTACTATTAAAAGATTAATTGCCTAAATATACTTGGAGTGGTTGAGATCACCACATATCGTCAAACATATTTTGCTAAGCCAAAGTTTTGTGATTTCCCCCCTAGGTATTGTATTTTTCTCGATTTAATTTTGTGATTTTTCGGATACACACTTCATAAACTCAGGATACAAATTCCTTACATATAATCAATTATAAGATTTGGTGACTATTACAAGTTGGGGTCCGTTGTAAGCTGGTTCACATTTTCTATGACGCAACATCGTTGTGCATTGCACATTTTGAACTTCGCCTCCTTATTTCCTCCCAAACTGAGTATTTTCAATAAAAGAGTGTCCTCCCTCTCCGATTTCTACCAAAGAAACCATTTGGTTCACTTTAGAAACTACCCCTAAAAAGCACTAGCATCCTTGCAACATTCATCAACAACATTGCCAAAAGAACAAGACCTGAGAGCGGACAACTCAACATGCGGATAGAGATAGACTCCTGCACACAACATTTTACAAACCTTAAAAGATAACTAAGAACCAAACTTCAGAAGGCGACCAAACTAGACTAAACTCAGACATGGAACAAGAAACGCTAGTGAAATGATGCATCCAGGAAAAGTAGTCAGTGAGAACAAGTTACACCACTAGGTGAAGTCACAGTCGAAGATCGGCTTTAGCCACTAATCCTGAGCACTCCTAGACGACACCCTTATGATCTTGATACACCTCACTTACCACATGTTCTATGATTCTTGCCCCCAACATCAGCACCCTTCTGTTTTCCTCCCTTATCTGCAAAATTGCTTAACTGGTAATACAATGACATATCTGTGTGAGGAGGACTACTGGATTAATAAACATTTTCTATCAAAAACAATATCATTGCTGCATATCCAAATGGTCCAGAAGATGGCGGAGACACCAACTATAACCAAATGTTTGCTATCTTTTGTAGAAACAAATATCAAAACACCAAATCATACATTTAAGTTGCCGGTAATAGTTCTTAAATCAAAGACACATTAAAAATAACTCCACACTAATCTAGCAGGAGAGCATTGGAAAAATAAGTGATCAATGCTTTCGTCTTGTCCATAAAACACCCAACAGTTGCTACCTTTCCAAGGAGGGGAACTTTTGGTCTATGGGTGTATATACACCCTATATGGAAAAATATATTTAGTTATTAGAAAAAGTCAAAAAAGCCCGGAAATTTTTGAAATAAAGTTGATCTTCCATTGTACTTGTAAGAAAAATTCCACAAAAAGAAAAACATGCATTGACTCCTTTTTAAAAAATCAGCCAAAATAGTGTGAATAGTGACCTATAATAGCACATAATTTGTGTGTGTTTTTTCCTAAAGACAACATTGGGTTTTTATCCGCGAAATCTATATAGTAGTGCAAAACAAAGTCAAGTTTATTGCAAAAAAAAACTTCTAAACTTTTTCGACTTTCTTGTAATTATTAATACTTTTTTTCTCATATATAGTGTATATACACCCAGGAACAAAATGGTATTTCCCCCCTTTCCAAGCCCTTCTCAGCAAATTATCTCTGGTTAAAGTGATTTTTGTGACAATTAATCGTAGAAATATTTTGATTTTACATAAGAACTGTGAAAATCCACAATCATAGTTGTCTGCATAGTGATTTGATAGTGAAGATACCATCAGAATATTTGTGTCCACATGTGACATGACAAAGAGTAAGAGATATTTAGGAAGGAAAGCTGAAGGGCACATTTTTTTTTCTAACCGGACCGAACCACACTAATAGAAATACATCATCCACAGAGATACGAAGGAGGCATGCGTAAAGCAGGGAGAAAAAATTGAGCACTAGCAGCAAACCCGCTGGAGGTGCCCTCACTCGAAACACCTTCTATGGGACGAAAACCTAGTAATATTGGTTAAAAAATCAACGGAAGTGCTACAAATCCACCAACAAAACGACAGACAGCCACCGCCATTGTTTAAGGGCACACTAATTGTCCATATCAGTCTGAAAAATAAACATAGCCCATTGCATTTTCACCCAGTAATTTGGAAATCTAACGAAATTGAGAATCGTTGGACGTAAATCTAGTAAAATGCACCTCCAAAGTTAAATCCACCAGATAAAATGGCGATTAAAAATTGTACCAAAAGTACACATTTTTTTCTGCGGGTAAAATAGCACTTTCTCTGTTGCATAATGTAGTGCATATAGATTTTTTTTGAGAAGTCAGACCTCACAAAATTTGACCAAGTTTATGGAGAAAAATATTTACATCTAAAATGCTAAACATATATAATTAGGTTCATCATAAGATGTAGGTTCATATTTTCTATATTTGATATTGTAGATATAAATAGTTTTCTCTATAACTTTGGTCAGAGTTTGCAAAGTCGACTTTTAAAAAAATCTATACGCACTATATTATGAAACGGAGAGAATATACAATTGGATTTCAGGAGATTTACAAAAAGATGGATATATGTACTAATAGTATACAATTTGGGTGAACCAACCTGTGGTTCGATGGTTAGAGGGACTGTGTGGTATTCCGAGCCCACCAGGGTCTGATGCTCGCATTTATTCCTGGATTTATTTCAGGATTTTCGATGGTGTGCATTCTGTGTGAGGAGACATTCCCGTCGACGACGGGGTCCCTATGATGACTTCGTAAATTTCAAGATGATATGTCGGCTCAGTTTTTCGGAGGTGCTCAGTCTTTTGGAGATGCTCATAGGGGTAAAGTGTGCGTGTGTGCGTTTATAAAGGTAAGCGTATGCGAGTGTATATGAGTGTTTGCGTCTGTGTTCATAAAGAAAAATAGTATACAGTTTGGCTTTATAAGATTCGGCGAAACTCCGATAGTACCAGTAGTATATATACAATTTGATACTACGTAGGTAAAATCTATCTATTCTAAAACATGATTGTGTGAACAGCTCAAATATCGTCGCAACCAGCCGTCAGCAGTGCCTAATCAACCCATGCAAGGCATTTGCTCACTCACTCGCTCGTTCCCACGATAAGAACGTGATCGCCGTTTCAAATGCGCGTGGACATGCGTCTCCTATAAAAGGTACCGCACCAAACAACATCCAACATCGGAGCACGAGAACTTAACTCACACAGCGCCCTCATCTCCGTCGTTCTCTGAGGAGACGCAAAACTTTCTCGCGACACCCGTCATGGCGCCGAGGCTGGAGCGCGGCGGCAGCGGCTTCCATCTCCCGAACTCCAGGCAGGAGGACTCCCTCTTCCTCCGCGCCCTCATCTCCGTTGTAAACGGAGACGCCGTCGTCCCCACGCTGCACCTCGAGCCGTCGTCGCCGCACTTTGCCGCTGCAGTTCCTGCGTGCGCCAGCTGCGGCGTGGACGGGTGCATCGGCTACATGTTCGCTGCTGCGGCGGCGCCGGCCGGCTCGAGCAGCGAGGGCGAAGGATGCTCCGCCGCGAGCTTTGTGAAGGGCGGCGGCGTGGGGAAGATCACGCGGAGGAGGAGCCGGAGCAAGTTCAGGGGCGTGAGGCAGCGGTCGTGGCGGAAGTGGGCCGCGGAGATCCGCGACCCGCACCGCGCCGTGCGCAAGTGGCTCGGCACCTTCGACACCGCCGTGGATGCCGCCCGCGCATACGATCTCGCGGCGCTCGAGTTCCGTGGCCACGGCGCCAGACTCAACTTCCCGGCCGCGGCCGCGTCGTCGTCGTCGTCGGCTTCTGTTTCTGATTCGTCTTGGGCGGCTGCGCAGTCGTAGAACTTGCCGGGCAGTTCTCGCGAGAACTGGGGGTCAAAATGTGTCGTCGCGAGAACTTGCCGGTGTAGGTAGGACAACTGGAGGCGAGGGAGCAGAAGATCATGACGCTGGATAATGACAACTTTGTGATCCATGTTTGGATGATTAATTCATTCGCATATTTGAAAGGATGCTGTTTAATCCGAATCAATATTCGTCGGTAAGCATGGCGACCTGTAGTCGGCGTAGCCGCTGCCAAAGCCAGAGCACGTGCTTCAGAATTTGCCTATCTCCCCGTGACGCCACTCCCTCTTCTTCAGCTTATTAATTTTCGCGGGTAATGTTCTTTTGCGACAATTTTCCTCAGTATAACATATATGAGCGGACTCATTTGGTCATTCAACAAGTCAGATGATATCGGAACATTGGTGATACACAATTCTAAACTCGGCTCTAGAATCTTTTTCCTTGGCATCTCTCGTTCCAACGTTCAGACACGGCTGCGAAACATTTCGAAGCACAGGCAAACCACAACTCAGAGCGGTTGGCATACTATTTGTTTTCAAACCACACAAAAACTTTTCAGGGCAGATGATGTAAAATAATGACCATGCTAAAAAACCCTATTGCTAGGGGCATTTGGACGAAAAATACTGCTCAAGCAAATGATGTATCTCTATTTCATTCCTAAAGAAATTGCAACAGACCAAAATTTTAGTTTTATCAAATTTTGAATAAGATCCATTTTGAATAGTTTTAACGAATTTTAAATAATTTTTTAGTTTCAACACTTCAAACTTAGTACGGCCGGCCGATAAAATCATGATATTTGTGCCTACAACCGATAAAGATATTTCTTAAAATTTTATCTATGAAACTTGGTAAGAGCCGAGCGAGAAAACCGCGAGTTTTAGATGAAAAGTCATAAGTTTCAATGATTGAAACTTAAAACATACCATGCTTTCAAGCAGGATCCAACTACTTCGCAAATCACGAGGCAATTGAGTGGCCAGACAAGAATTGACGGGTGCGTGCTCCCACACCTGCATGCCCCTACCAATTTCCACAACTCAAACTTGTCTTCTTAGGTCGACGCCCAACTGCCGCATATGCGAGATGGATCAAGAGACGTGCTTTTCACGTCCCCGCTTTCATGGACACCGGCGAACCGCGAGACGTTCGAAAAGAGGTTTTCTGGATCGGAACGGCTGTTGCTTTCAGGCCGGCTCGTGTTCGACCATTTCTTGATCTTTTACGACCAAGTAGTGGTATTCGTCTAAATCTGAGCAGGCATTTGGCAAATCATACTATAGGCATGTGTGAAAGCTTTGCCTTTAGATGCATATACAAATGAACAAGCAGTTTCGCTTTCACACCCCATGCCGCTGGGAGCTCCCTGTCAGCGTTCGGTTCGACAGACAGCGCGAGGTTCCAGGGTCCACTCCACTTGCAGCTACGCCGCTCTCTTTTGTTCTTTTAGCACCGTCACGTATTAGCTTGTTTCTGAAATAAAATGCAAGACGTGTTTCTGTATCATGAATGATTGAGTGTTATACTCATGTGTGAATTTTCATGAGCGAATAACATCTGTGGTATTTTAGGCAAGAAGATAAAATCGATGCTATAAAAAAGACCATTGTTTCACGTAATTTGGAGGTCCGAAATTGTTTTCTTCGCTAAGATAATATAGTGGTCATTTCTTGATGAAACTTCACATGTGAGTAGAACAGTGGACTAGAGTTTGGTAACCTAAAATTTTAGAATTGTTGGATTTTTTGGATATCTTTTTTTTATTTTTTTATTTACTAATTATATTGGGTGCTTGTGGAAGTTGATCATTGTATTTTGGTCAAAACCCCCACCTATTGTCAAACGGTCTTTCGCTAAATAAGGAAATTCTGACAGCATAATGTGTGTGAACAGTTGTAAACAGCCGTCAGCAGTGTGGATATGCTTAACCATCCATCGAGGCATATGCACACTCCCTCTCCTGTTTCCACACCTCCGTTCTCACGACAAGAACGTGTCCAGCAACTCGTCCTTTAAAAATTGCGCGCGGCGATTCACTTTCTATAAAAGGCACGGCATCAGACTACCTTAAACACATCACTGAGAATAGCTCAACCAGACAGCACACGAAAGCAAAAACTTTCTGGCGACACCGACCTGACCACGTACGTACGGTACGTCACAGCTGAGCTGCACAAGTGCACGTCATGGTGCCGAGGCTGGAGCACGGCGGCGGCGGGTTCCAGCTCCCGAACTCTGACCAGGAGAACTCCCTCTTCCACCGCGCACTCATCTCCGACATGTCTGCAATCACGGACACCGTCGTCCCCATGCTGCACCTCGAGCCTTAAACCGCCCTTTGCTGCCACACTGGCCGCGGGGATGCGTGCTGCAGCTGCTGGGTGCGCCCGGTGCGGCGTTGGCGTGGACGGCTGCCTCGGCTGCGACTTCGCCGCCGAGGCGGTGGCTGGCTCAGCAGCGAGGGGGAAGGGTACACCGCCGCGAGCTTCGTAAAGGATGGCGGCATGGGGAAGATCACGCGAAGGAGGAGAGGGAGCAAGTTCAGGGGCGTGCGTCGGCGGCCGTGGGGTATATGGGTGGCGGAGCTCTGCGACCCACACCACGTCGTGCGCAAGTGGCTTAGGACCTTTGGCACCGCCGCCGAGGCTGCGCGCACCTACGACGTCGCGGCTCTCGAGTTCCGCGGCCTACGCGCCAGGCTCAACTTCCCGACCATGGACGCACCATCATGGGCATCGGCGTCGACATCTGGCTCATCCACTGTGCAGCCGCATTAGCAGCACTTGCCCGAGAGCCTTCACGAGAACTGCAGGTCAAACGCGTCATCGTCAGCGTACATGCCGTAGCTACGGGAGCCTGGAAGGCCGGCGGCGAGGGAGGAGGAGATCTGGGATGGGTTACAGAGATTATGATGATGGATGGTACCTACTTCTTGGTTACGAACCTCCATGAATAATGCATTCAGTGTTGCTAAATGTCAGGATACTGGAGAGATCTTGCAAATTATTATTTTCAGATTTTTTTTCTTTCTTACATATTATCACTTGACTGAGACTTGATTAAGTTTTAGTCGACTGAGACATAGCATTGCCCTAATGCATTATAATTGATCAATTCCAACATTGAATTGTATATAGATACCTTGAATCATGACACTTAGGAGCATCTACGTCCCGATACATCAAATCCAGTCCTCAAACGCCCGCGGACAGGCACTCCGCGGTTTGTGACCGGTCACATCTCAAATTATCATTTCCATAACTGGATACATAAATTACAAATACCCAAATCCATACAATTACATGCAACATGAATCCTAGTCTTGGGTGGAGTTCATCCTGCTCCGCCCTGTCTATGTCAGGCAGCCGACTGCGCCCCTTGGAGTGTAGGTGCGGTGGCCAGCGAAATAGAGGAGGACATAGGACACGCACCGGCTCACGACATTCGAGGCGCCGCCGTATCCCATGCCCCACTCTTCCCCATCGGAGCCCATAGTCTGCACGTCACTGGTCGATGTGAGTGTTGGGGATCGTTGCAGAAATTAAAAAATTTCTACGCATCACCAAGATCATTCTATGGAGTAACTAGCAACGAGAGAGAGGGGAGTGCATCTTCATACCCTTGAAGATCATGAGTCGGAAGCGTTGCAAGAACGCGGTTGGAGGAGTCGTACACGTAGCGATTCAGATCGCGGCCGAATCCGATCTATGCACCGAACAACGGTGCCTCCGCGCTCAACACACGTGCAGCCCGGTGACGTCTCCCGCGCCTTGATCCAGCAAGGAGGAGGGAGAGGTTGAGGAAGAGGGCTCTAACAGCAGCACGACGACGTGGTGATGATGGAGTGACAGTTCTCCGGCAGGGCTTCGCCAAGCTCTTGCGGAGGAGGAAAGGTGTTGGAGATGTGAGGGGCTACGCCTTGGATGTGGTGCTGCACCCCTCCCTCCACCCCTCTATTTATAGGGAGAAGGGGAAAGGGGGCCGGCCCCTCTAGATGGGATCTAGAGGGAGGGGGGGCGGCCAAGGAGGGTGCCCCCTTTAGGGTCCCCCCAACCCTAGGCGCATGGGCCCTAGGGGGGGTTGGCGCCCAGCCCACTTGGGGCTGGTTCCCTTCCACCTACAGCCCATAAGGCCCTCCGGGGAAGGTGGACCCCCGGAACCCATCCGGTGGTCCCGGTACAATACCGGTACACCCTCAAACATTTCCGGCGACCGTATGATGACTTCCCATATATAAATCTTCACCTTCGGACCATTCCGGAACTCCTCTGATGTCCGGGATCTCATCCGGGACTCCGAACAACATTCGGTAATCAAATACAAATCTTCCTTATAACCCTAGCATCATCGAACCTTAAGTGTGTAGACCCTACGGGTTCAGGAATCATGCAGACATGACCGAGACAGCTCTCCGACCAATAACCAACATCCGGATCTGGATACCCATATTGACTCCCACATGTTCCATGATGATCTCATCAGATGAACCACGATGTCGAGGATTCAAGTAATCTCATATACAATTCCCTTTGTCAATCGGTACGTTACTTGCCCGACATTCGATCGTCGGTATCCCAATACCTCGTTCAATCTCGTTACCGGCAAGTCACTTTACTCGTTCCGTAATGCATGATCCCGTGACCAACTACTTAGTCACATTGAGCTCTTTAAGATGGTGCATTACCGAGTGCGCCCAGAGATACCTCTCCGTCATACGGAGTGACAAATCCCAGTCTCGATTCGTGCCAGCCCAACATACACTTTCGGAGATACCTGTAGTGCACATTTATAGCCATCCAGTTACATTGTGACGTTTGGTACACCCAAAGCATTCCTACGGTATCCGGGAGTTGCACGATCTCATGGTCTAAGGAAATGATACTTGACATTAGAAAAGCTCTAGCAAACAAACTACACGATCTTGTGCTATGCTTAGGATTGGGTCTTGTCCATCACATCATTCTCCCAATGATGTGATCTCGTTATCAATGACATCCAATGTCCATAGTCAGGAAACCATGACCATCTATTGATCAACGAGCTAGTCAACAAGAGGCTTACTAGGGACTTGTTGTGGTCTATGTATTCACACATGTACTACGGTTTCCGGTCAATACAATTATAGCATGAACAATAGACAATTATCATGAACAAGGAAATATAATAATAACCATTTTATTATTGCCTCTAGGGCATATTTCCAACAGTCTCCCACTTGCACTAGAGTCAATAATCTAGTTACATTGTGATGAATCAAACACCCATAGAGTTCTGGTGTTGATCATGTTTTGCTCATGGAATAGGTTTAGTCAACGGATCTGCGACATTTAGGTCCGTATGCACTTTACAAATATCTATGTCTCCATCTTGAACATTTTCACGATTGGAGTTGAAGCGACGCTTGATGTGTTTGGTCTTCTTGTGAAGCCTGGGCTCCTTGGCAAGGGCAATAGCTCCAGTATTGTCACAGAAGAGAGTCATCGGGCCTGGCACATTGGGAATAACTCCTAGGTCGATAATGAACTCCTTCATCCAGATTGCTTCATGCGCTGCCTCCGAGGCTGCCATGTACTCCGCTTCACATGTAGGTCCCGCCATGACGCTTTGCTTGCAACTGCACCAGCTTACTGCCCCACCATTCAAAATATACACGTATCCGGTTTGTGACTTAGAGTCATCCAGATCTGTGTCGAAGCTAGCGTCGACGTAACCCTTTATGACGAGCTCTTCGCCACCTCCATAAACGAGAAACATATCCTTAGTCCTTTTCAGGTACTTCAGGATATTCTTGACCGCTGTCCAGTGTTCCATGCCGGGATAATTTGGTACCTTCCTACCAAACTTACGGCAAAGTTTACATCAGGTCTGGTACACAGCATGGCATACATAATAGACCCTATAGTCGAGGCATAGGGGATGACACTCATGTTTTGTCTATCTTCTGCCGTGGTCGGGCATTGAGCCGAGCTCAATTTCACACCTTGCAACACAGGCAAGAACCCCTTCTTGGACTGATCCATATTGAACTTTTTCAATATCTTATCAAGGTGTGTGCTTTGTGAAAGACCTATGAGGCGTCTCGATCTATCTCTATAGATCTTGATGCCTAATATGTAAGCAGCTTCTCCAAGGTCCTTCATTGAAAAACACTTATTCAAGTAGGCCTTAATGTTGTCCAAAAGTTCTATATCATTTCCCATCAAAAGTATGTCATCTACATATAATATGAGAAATGCTACAGAGCTCCCACTCACTTTCTTGTAAATGCAGGCTTCTCCATAAGTCTGCATAAACCCAAACGCTTTGATCATCTCATCAAAGCGAATGTTCCAACTCCGAGATGCTTGCACCAGCCCATAAATGGATCGCTGGAGCTTGCATACTTTGTTAGCATTCTTAGGATCGACAAAACCCTCCGGCTGCATCATATACAGTTCTTCCTTAAGATGCCCGTTAAGGAATGCCGTTTTGACGTCCATCTGCCATATCTCATAATCATAGTATGCGGCAATTGCTAACATGATTCGGACGGACTTCAGCTTCGCTACGGGAGAGAAAGTCTCATCGTAGTCAACCCCTTGAACTTGTCGATAACCCTTAGCGACAAGTCGAGCTTTATAGATGGTAATATTACCATCCGCGTCCATCTTCTTCTTAAAGATCCATTTATTTTCTATCGCTCGCCGATCATCGGGCAAGTCTGTCAAAGTCCATACTTTGTTTTCATACATGGATTCTATATCGGATTGCATGGCTTCTAGCCATTTGTTGGAATCTGGGCCCACCATCGCTTCTTCATAGTTCGAAGGTTCACCGTTGTCTAACAACATGATTTCCAGGACAGGGTTGCCATACCACTCTGGTGTGGAACGTGTCCTTGTGGACCTATGAAGTTCAGTAGCAACTTGATCAGAAGTACCTTGATCATCATCATTAATTTCCTCTCCAGTCGGTGCAGGCACCACAGGAACGTTTTCCTGAGCTGCACTACTTTCCGGTTCAAGAGGTAGTACTTCATCAAGTTCCACTTTCCTCCCACTTACTTCTTTCGAGAGAAACTCTTTCTCCAGAAAGGACCCGTTCTTGGCAACAAAGATCTTGCCTTCGGATCTGAGGTAGAAGGTATACCCAATGGTTTCCTTAGGTATCCTATGAAGACGCATTTTTCAGACTTGGGTTCGAGCTTTTCAGGTTGAAGTTTCTTGACATAAGCATCGCATCCCCAAACTTTTAGAAACGACAACTTAGGTTTCTTCCCAAACCATAATTCATACGGTGTCGTCTCAACGGATTTCGGCGGAGCCCTACTTAAAGTGAATGTAGCTGTCTCTAAAGCATAACCCCAAAATGATAGCGGTAGATCGGTAAGAGACATCATAGATCGCACCATATCCAATAGAGTGCGATTACGACGTTCGGACACACCATTACGCTGAGGTGTTCCAGGCGGCGTGAGTTGTGAAATGATTCCACATTTCCTTAAGTGTGTGAGTCAAATATTCCCCTCCATGATCTGATCGTAACAACTTTATTTTCCTGTCACGTTGATTTTCAACCTCACTCTGAAATTCCTTCAACTTTTCAAAGGTCTCATACTTGTGTTTCATCGAGTAAACATACCCATATCTACTTAAGTCATCAGTGAGGGTGAGAACATAACGATAGCCACCGCGAGCCTCAATGCTCATTGGACCGCACACATCAGTATGTGTGATTTCCAATAAGTTGGTTGCTTGCTCCATTGTTCCAGAGAACGGAGTCTTGGTCATTTTGCCGATGAGGCATGGTTCGCACGTGTCAAATGATTCATAATCAAGAGACTCCAAAAGTCCAAAAGTATGTGGGACTATCGTTATCAAACTTACATCTTTTGGTATTCACACTATGAATATGTGTAACATCACGTTCGAGATTCATTAAGAATAAACCATTGACCAGCGGGGCATGACCATAAAACATATCTCTCATATAAATAGAACAACCATTATTCTCGGATTTAAATGAGTAGCCATCTCGTATTAAACGAGATCCAGATACAATGTTCATGCTCAAAGCGGGCACTAAATAACAATTATTGAGGTTTAAAACTAATCCCGTAGATAAATGTAGAGGTTGTGTGCCGACGGCGATCATATCGACCTTGGAACCATTCCCGACGCGCATCGTCACCTTGTCCTTCGCCAGTCTCCGCTTATTCCGCAGCTCCTGTTTTCAGTTACAAATATGAGCAACCGCACCAGTATCAAATACCGAGGAGCTACTACGAGTACTGGTAAGGTACACATCAATAACATGTATATCACATATACCTTTGGTGTTTCCGACCTTCTTGTCTGCTAAGTACTTGGGGCAGTTCCGCTTCCAGTGACCATTTCCCTTGCAAGAAAAACACTCAGTCTCAGACTTGGGTCCATTCTTTGGCTTCTTCCCAGCAGCTTGCTTACCGGGCGTGGCAACTCCCTTGTCGTCTTTCTTGAAGCCCTTTTTACCCTTGCATTTCTTTAACTTAGTGGTTTTATTCACCATCAACACTTGATGTTCCTTTTTGATTTCCACCTCTGCCGATTTCAGCATTGAATATACCTCAGGAATGGTTTTCTCCACCCCCTGCATATTGAAGTTCATCACAAAGCTCTTGTAGCTCGGTGGAAGCGATTGAAGGATTCTGTCAACGACCGCGTCATCCGGGAGATTAACTCCCAGCTGAGACAAGCGGTTGTGCAATCCAGACATTTTGAGTATGTGCTCGCTGACGGAACTATTCTCCTCCATCTTACAACTATAGAACTTGTCAGAGACTTCATATCTCTCGACCCGGGCATGAGCTTGGAAAACCATTTTCAGCTCTTGGAACATCTCATATGCTATGTGCTGCTCGAAACAGTTTTGGAGCCCCGGTTCTAAGCTGTAAAGCATGCCGCACTGAACCAGGGAGTAATCATCAACACGCGACTGCCAAGCGTTCATAACGTCTTGGTTTGCTGGGACAGGTGATAAACCGCAAGTATACGAGATAGTTGTAGCCTCTTTTGATAAGTAAAAGTGTCAAACCCAACGAGGAGCTAAAGGTAGAACAAATACTCTCTCAAGTCCTATCGGCCACTGATACGACTCTACGCACGCTTGACATTCGCTTTACCTAGAACAAGTATGAAACTAGAAGTACTTTGTAGGTGTGATAGGATAGGTTTGCGAGATAATAAAGAACGCGTAAATAAAAAGTAGGGGCTGTTTAGATAAAGATGTAATAAAGTAAATATAGCGAGTGTGGAAAAGTGGTGGTAGGAGTTGTGGAATTGTCCCTAAGCAATTGACTACTTTACTAGACCGATAGCAAGTTTTATGTGGGAGAGGCCACTGCTAGCATGTCATCCCTGACTTGGAATTCTATGCACTTATGATTGGAACTATTAGCAAGAAGTCTGCAACTACTAATGTTCATTAAGGTAAAACCTAACCATAGCATTAAGATATATTGGTCCCCCTTCAATCCCGTATGCATCAATTTCTATGCTAGGTTGAAGCTTCTGTCACTCTAGCCCTCTAATACATAGTCCTATAAACATACAACTAACCCTATGGTGTGATCCACGCACGCGCTCATATGATGGGAACCATAGGACAGCAACATAACCACAAGCAAATTAAATCAATCATAGCAATTCAGCAACCACCAATAGGACAATGAAAATCTACTCAGACATCATAGGATGGCAACACATCATTGGAAAATAATATGAAGCATAAAGCACCATGTTCAAGTAGAGGGTACAGCGGGTTGCGGGAGAGTGGACCGCGGAATATAGAAGGGGGAAGGTGATGGAGATGTTGTGAAGATGACGGCGGTGTTGGTGAAGATCGCGGTGATGATGATGGCCCCCGGCAGCGCTCCGGCGCCACCGAAAGCAAGGGGGAGAGAGGCCCCCTTCTTCTTCTTCTTCCTTGACCTCCTCCCTAGATGGGAGAAGGGTTTCCCCTCTGGTCCTTGGCTCCCATGGCTTGGGAGGGGCGAGAGCCCCTCCGAGATTGGATCTATCTCTCTGTTTCTGCGTTCTGTAATTCTGCTCTGGCACCGTTTCCTTTATCGGGAGATCCGTA
The DNA here is from genome assembly GCF_002162155.2 of Triticum dicoccoides. Taxonomy (NCBI): domain Eukaryota; kingdom Viridiplantae; phylum Streptophyta; class Magnoliopsida; order Poales; family Poaceae; genus Triticum; species Triticum dicoccoides. Next base: position 617,582,314 of record NC_041391.1, read on the forward strand.
ACTCCGATTGGATTGAAACCTTCGCCCAGATCGTTTTCCAAAAATTAGCTTTCTTGCGGCCAAAGAAGGGCATCAACCGCCTTACGGGTGACCCACGAGGGTGGGGAGCGCGCCCACTTTAAGTGGGCGTGGGCCCTTATCTCGTGGACACCTCGGGCATCGTCTCGCGTTGATTCTTGCTCCCCAAAATCACAAATATTCCAAAATAATTCTCCGTCCATTTTTGTCCCGTTTGGACTCCGTTTGATATGGGGTTTCTGCGAAACATAAAATATGCAACAGATAGGAACTAGCACTGGGCACTAGATCAATATGTTAGTCCCAAAAAATAGTATAAAAAGTTGCCAAAAGTATATGAAAGTTGAATAATATTGGCATGGAACAATCAAAAATTATAGATACGACGAACACGTATCAACATCCCCAAGCTTAATTCCTGCTCGTCCTCGAGTAGGTAAATGATAAAAAAATATAATTTTTTGATGTGGAATGCTACCTAGCATAATCTTGATCATATGTCTAATCATGGCATGAATATTAAGACATGAATGATTCAAGGCAATAGTCTATCATTTGACATAAAAACAATAATACTTCAAGCATACCAACCAAGCAATTATGTCTTATCGAAATAACATAGCCAAAGAAAGCTCATCCCTACAAAATCATATAGTCTGGCTATGCTCCATTTTCATCACACAAAGCATTCAAATCATGCACAAGCCCGATAACAAGCCGAGCAATTGGTTCATACTTTTTAACGCGCTTCAACTTTTTCAACTCTTACGCAATACATGAGCGCAAGCCATGGACATAGCACTATGGTGGTATAGAATATGATGGTGGAGGTTTATGTGGAGAAGACAAAAAGGGAGAAAGTCTCACATCGACGCGGCTAATCAACGGGCTATGGAGATGCCCATCAATTGATGTCAATGCGAGGAGTAGGGATTGCCATGCAACGGATGCACTACGAGCTATAAGTGTATGAAAGCTCAAACTGGAAACTAAGTGGGTTGCATTCAACTTGCTTGCTCATGAAGACCTCGGGCGTTTGAGGAAGCCCATCATCGGAATATACAAGCCAAGTTCTATAATGAAAATTCCCACTAGTATATGAAAGTGAAAGCATAGGCGACTCTCTCTATGAAGAACATGGTGCTACTTTGAAGCACAAGTGTGGTAAAAGGATAGTAACATTGCCCCTTCTCTCTTTTTCTCTTTTTTTTTGTTTTTTTTTCATTTTTTTTCTTTCTTTTTGGTGGGCTTATTTGGCCTCTTTTTTATTTGGGCTTCTTTGGCCTCTTTTATTTTTCATAAAGTCCGGAGTCTCATCTCGACTTGTGGGGGAATCGTAGTCTCCGTCATCCTTTCCTCACTGGGGCAATGCTCTAATAATGATGATCATCACACTTTTATTTACTTACAACTCAATATTACAACTCGATATCTCGAACAAAGATATGACTCTATATGAATGCTTCCGGCAGTGTACCGGGATGTGCAATGATCTAGCGTAGCAATAACATCAAAATGGGCAAGCCATGAAAACATCATGCTAGCTATCTTATATCATGCAAAGCAATATGACAATAAATGCTCAAGTCATGTATATGATGATGATGGAAGTTGCATGGCAATATATCTCGGAATGGCTATGGAAATGCCATAATAGGTAGGTATGGTGGCTGTTTTGAGGAAGATATAACGAGGCATATGTGTGATAGAGCGTATCATATCATGGGGTTTGGATGCACCGACGAAGTTTGCACCGACTCTCGAGGTGAGAAAGGGCAATGCACGGTACTGAAGAGGCTAGCAATGATGGAAAGGTAAAAGTGTGTATAATCCATGGACTCACATTAGTCATAAAGAACTCATATACTTATTGCAAAAGCCTACTTAGCCCTCGAAGCAAAGTACTACTAGGCATGCCCCTAGAGGGATAGATTGGTAGGAAAAGACCATTGCTCGTCCCCGACTGCCACTCATAAGGAAAGCAATCAAAGAGCACCTCATGCTCCAACTTCGTTACATAACGGTTCACCATACGTGCATGCTACGGGACTTGCAAACCTCAACACAAGTATTTCTCAATTTCACAATTACTCAACTAGCACGACTCTAATATCACCACCTTTATATCGCAAAACTATTGCAAGGAATCAAACATATCATATTCAGTGATCTACAAGTTTATGTAGGATTTTATGACTAACCATGTGAATGACCAATTCCCGTCATCTCTTTAAATAGATATAAGTGAAGCAAGAGAGTTTAATTCTTTCTACAAAAGATATGCCCACGGTCTAACAAATATAAGTGAAGCAAAAGAGCATTCTACAAATCGCGGTTGTCTATATGAAGAGAAACTGGCAATCCAAACTTCAAATGATATAAGTGAAGCACATGAAGCATTCTATAAAGCCATACTCAAAAGATTTAAGTGAAGTGAAATGAGCATTCTATAAATCAACCAAGGACTATCTCATACCAGCATGGCACATAGAAGAAAAATGAAAACTAAATGCAAAAGATGCTCCAAGATTTGCACATAATGCATAAACGAAATGAATACGAAAACATACAGATACTTGTTGAAGAAAGAGGGGATGCCTTCCGGGGCATCCCCAAGCTTAGATGCTTGAGTCTCCTTGAATATTTACTTGGGATGCCTCGGGCATCCCCAAGCTTGAGCTCTTTCCTCTCTTCCTTTTCCTCATATCGAGACATCCTCGATTAGACACTTCATCCACACAAAACTTCAACAAAAAACTCAGTAAGATCCGTTAGTATAATAAAGTAAATCACTACTCTAAGTACTGTAGCAAACCAATTCATATTTTTTTGCAATGTAGTTACTGTAATATAACTTTTTCATGGCTTAATCCACTGATAGAAATTGATAGTTTCATCAAAACAAGCAAACTATGCATCAAAAACAGAAACTGTCAAAAACAGAACAGTCTGTAGCAATATGAACATTCACCATAATTCTAGTACCCCAAACATTCTACCAAAATTATGAAAAATAAAAAATGTGTATATCAAGACAGTGCAAAAGGAATCAGAACCGTTTAATGTTCCAGTTAAAAATGTAAAATCGCGCATTACAGCCAAAGTTTCTGTCCTGCACCGTACAAACCAACAAGCATTGTAAACATCCTAAAGGAAAACATTGGCACATTATTTTTATAATACAATGGAATTGTAAAAGGGGATAATTATTTTTGATGAAAAGTTTCTGTAATTAAGATTCACAAAGTTTCCGTGAGCATGAACAAAGTTCAAGGCTAGCTCCCACTTCAACAATGCTTGTCTCTCTCACTTTCACTTTCCTTTTTGAAAAGTTTTTCGGTTCCCTCTTTATTTTTTTGTTTTAAAACTATATAAAAGCACTCAACAGAAATAAATGACTATCTAAAACTTCCGGGTTGTCTCCCTGGCAGCACTTTCTTTAAAGCCATTAAGCTAGGCATATAGTGCTCAAGTAATGAATCCACCCGGATCCCAAGGTATATCAAAGCCAATTTATTTAACAATGATTTGTAATTTAGTAGTGAGCACAAAGTAACATATATCAAGCAATGACGAAGTCTAACTCTCTTTCTATGCATCGGCATGTCATAAAAGAACAATTCATGCACACATAGTAAAGGCCAACGCATAGCATAGACAGTTTCTTGCAATTCTATCGTGTGGGAAACATAGAGAGGCGGAGATGTAGTTCCTCTCTCATAATAATTGCAAGTAGGAGCAGCAAGCACATGCATATTATATTCATCAAAATTATCATGTGCAACGGTAAAAGGCAACCCATTAATATAATCCTTAATAAGAACAAACTTCTCCGATATAGTGTAGTTGGGAGAATTCAAGAAGATAATAGGACTATCATGCGTCGGTGCAATAGCAACAATTTCATGTTTAACATAAGGAACTATAACAAGTTCATCTCCATAAGCATAATTCATATTGGCATCTTGGCCAAGAGCATAGCAAGCATCATCAAAAAGGGATATTTCAAGAGAATCCAAGGGATCATAACAATCATCCTTCGGTAAGCACGAAGGGGAATTAAACAATGTATGAGTTGAAGAGTTACTCTCATTAGATAGTGGGCACGGGTGATCAATACGCTCTTCCTCCTTTTGTTCTTCGCTCTCCTAATCATCTTTTTCATCCAACGAGCTCACAGTTTCATCAATTTCTTCTTCCATAGCTTCCTGCGAAATATTAGTCTCTTCTTGGACGGCGGAGAATTTCTCAATATATAGTTTAACATAGGCATTAGAAGCATAATTATCATAACAATATTCAAGTATGGCAAAATTTTCAGATTTGTAAAGAGCAGCATCATACTTTTCAATCAAAGAAGCAATTTCATAAGCACCCTTAAAAGCAACAAATTCTTCAATTTGTTGAACATCATAGTAATTATAAACACCCTTAGCATACGAAGATATGATTTCATTATCAATAAACTCACATTGGTAGGGAAGGTGTTTCTTAGGGTTTTCAGAACAACAAGTAACATCATATATTTCACATAAATTCCAAGCATAGCATTGCAAACGTTGAATTTGATCCCATAATAGTTTCCCTTTTTCAGATATACGGTGTAGCACATAACAAGCATGCTCATCTAAAGGTTTTCCCTCAACTAAGCTAGTTGGGGTTTCAACACGAGCATAAAGGGATCGAAGATGTTCCAAGTAAAAAGCTTCAGTAGTGTGATAGATTTTGAGTGGTTCTTCAACCATTGGTGTAGTAGGTACAACTAATTTTTTTGGTATTTTTCGTTTCCTACCCATAACTAAAGATAGAAAACAACTAAGAAAAGCAAATAAAAATTACTTAGTGATAAAGCAAAAAAGCACACACGAGAATATTCACCCCACACTATGACTCCCCGGCAACGGCGGCAGAAAAAGGTCTTGATAACCCGCAAGTATACGGGATAGTTGTAGCCTCTTTCGATAAGCAAAACTGTCGAACCCAACGAGGAGCTAAAGGTAGAACAAATACTCTCTCAAGTCCTATCGGCCACTGATACGACTCTACGCACGCTTGACGTTCGCTTTACCTAGAACAAGTATGAAACTAGAAGTACTTTGTAGGTGTGATAGGATATGTTTGCGAGATAATAAAGAACACGTAAATAAAAAGTAGGGGCTGTTTAGATAAAGATGCAATAAAGCAAATATAGCGAGTGTGGAAAAGTGATGGTAGGAGTTGTGGAATTGTCCCTAAGCAATTGACTACTTTACTAGACCGATAGCAAGTTTTATGTGGGAGAGGCCATTGCTAGCATGTCATCCCTGACTTGGAATTCTATGCACTTATGATTGGAACTATTAGCAAGCAGTCCGCAACTACTAACGTTCATTAAGGTAAAACCCAACCATAGAATTAAGATATATTGGTCCCCCTTCAATCCCGTATGCATCAATTTCTATGCTAGGTTGAAGCTTCTGTCACTCTAGCCCTCCAATACATGGTCCTATCAACATACAACTAACCCTATGGTGTGATCCATGCGTGCGCTCATATGATGGGCGCAATAGGACAACAACATAACCACAAGCAAATTAAATCAATAATAGCAATTCATCAACCACTAATAGGACAACGAAAATCTACTCAGACATCATAGGATGGCAACACATCATTGGAAAGTAATATGAAGCATAAAGCACCATGTTCAACTAGAGGGTACAGCGGGTTGCGGGAGAGTGGACCGCTGAATATAGAAGGGGGAAGGTGATGGAGATGTTGGTGAAGATGACGACAGTGTTGGTGAAGATCACGATGATGATGATGGCCCCCGGCAGCGCTCCGGCGCCACCGGAAGCAGGGGGGAGAGGCCCCCTTCTTATTCTTCTTCCTTGACTTCCTCCCTAGATGGGAGAAGGGTTTCCCCTCTGGTCCTTGGCTCCCATGGCTTGGGAGGGGTGAGAGCCCCTCCGAGATTGGATCTATCTCTCCGTTTCTGCGTTCTATAATTCTGCGCTGGCACCGTTTCCTTTATATCTGGAGATCCGTAACTTCGATTGGATTGAAACCTTCGCCCAGATTGTTTTCCAAAAATTAGCTTTCTTGCGGCCAAAGAAGGGCATCAACCGCCTTACGGGTGGCCCACGAGGGTGGGGGCGCGCCCACTTTAAGTGGGCGTGGGCCCCTATCTCGTGGCCACCTCGGGCATCGTCTCGCATTGATTCTTCCTCCCAAAAATCACAAATGTTCCAAAATAATTCTCCGTTCATTTTTATCCTGTCTGGACTCCGTTTGATATGGGGTTTCTGCGAAACATAAAACATGCAACAGACCGGAACTGACACTGGGCACTAGATCAATATGTTAGTCCCAAAAAAATAGTATAAAAAGTTGCCAAAAGTATATGAAAGTTGAAGTTGCTTCACCTAGCGATGCTTCAAGGACATATGCTTTCTTGGCAGCTATGAGTGTGATCCTCAAGTTCCGGACCCAGTTCGTATAGTTGCTACCATCGTCTTTCAGCTTGGTTTTCTCTAGGAACGCGTTGAAGTTGAGGACAACATTAGCGTGGGCCATTTGATCTACAAGACATATTGTAAAGATTTCAGACTAAGTTCATGATAATTAAGTTCATCTAATCAAATTATTTAATGAACTCCCACTCAGATAGACATCCCTCTAGTCATCTAAGTGATACATGATCCGAGTCAACTAGGCCGTGTCCGATCATCACGTGAGACAAACTAGTCATCATCGGTGAACATCTTCATGTTGATCGTATCTTCTATACGACTCATGTTCGACCTTTTGGTCTCTTGCATTCCGAGGCCATGTCTGTACATGCTAGGCTCGTCAAGTCAATCTAAGTGTTTTGCTTGTGTAAATCTGGCTTATACCCGTTGTATTCGAACGTTAGAATCTATCACACCCGATCATCACGTGGTGCTTCGAAACAACGAACCTTCGCAACGGTGCACAGTTAGGGGGAACACTTTCTTGAAATTTTATGAGGGATCATCTTATTTATGCTACCGTTGTTCTAAGCAAATAAGATGTAAAACATGATAAACATCACATGCAATCAAATAGTAACATGATATGGCCAATATCATTTTGCTCCTTTTGATCTCCATCTTCGGGGCGCCATGATCATTATCGTCACCGGCATGACACCATGATCTCCATCATCATGATCTCCATCATCGTGTCTTCATGAAGTTGTCTCGCCAACTATTACTTCTACTACTAAGGCTAATGGTTTAGAAATAAACTAAAGTAATTACATGGCGTTATTCAATGACACGCAGGTCATACAATAAATTAAGACAACTCCTATGTCTCCTACTGGTTGTCATACTCATCGACATGCAAGTCGTGACTCCTATTACAAGAACATGATCAATCTCATACATCACATATATATCATTCATCACATCCTTTTGGCCATATCACATCACACGACACATGCTGCAAAAACAAGTTAGACGTCCTCTAATTATTGTTGCAAGTTTTTACGTGGCTGTTATAGGTTTCTAGCAAGAACGTTTCTTTCCTATGCCAAAACCACAACGCGATATACCAATTGCTATTTACCCTTCATAAGGACCCTTTTCATCGAGTCCGATCCGACTAAAGTGGGAGAGACAGACACCCGCTAGCCACCTTATGCAACTAGTGCATGTCAGTCGGTGGAACCTGTTTCACGTAAGCTTACGCGTAAGGTCGGTCCGGGCCGCTTCATCCCACGATGCTGCCAAAACAAGATAAGACTAGTAGTGGCAAGTAAATTGATAAAATCGACGCCCACAACAAACTTGTGTTCTACTCGTGCATAGAAACTACGCATAGACCTAGCTCATGATGCCACTATTGGGGATCGTTGTAGAAATTAAAAAAATTCTACGCATCACCAAGATCAATCTATGGAGTAACTAGCAACGAGAGAGAGGGGAGTGCATCTTCATACCCTTGAAGATCGCGAGTCGGAAGTGTTGCAAGAACGCGGTTGGAGGAGTCGTACGCGTAGCGATTCAGATCGTGGCCGAATCCGATCTAAGCACCGAACAACGGTGCCTCCGCGCTCAACACACGTGCAGCACGGTGACGTCTCCTACGCCTTGATCCAGCAAGGAGGAGGGAGAGGTTGAGGAAGAGGGCTCCAACAGCAGCACGACGGCATGGTGGTGATGGAATGGCAGTTCTCCGGCAGGGCTTCGCCAAGCTCTTGCGGAGGAGGAGAGGTGTTGGGGAGGGGAGGGGCTGCGCCTTGGATGTGGTGCTGCACCCCTCTATTTATAGGGAGAAGGGGAAGGGGGCCGGCCCCTCTAGATGGGATCTAGAGGGGGGACAGCGACCAAGGGGGCGCCCCCTTTAGGGTTCCCTCCCCAACCCTAGGGGCATGGGCCCTAGGGGGGATTGGCGCCCAGCCCACTTGGGGCTGGTTCCCTTCCACCTACAGCCCATAAGGCCCTCCGGGGCAGGTGGACCCACCCGGTGGACCCCCGGAACCCCTCCGGTGGTCCCGGTACAATACTGGTACACCTCCAAACATTTCCAGTGACCGTATGATGACTTCCCATATATAAATCTTCACCTCCGGACCATTCCAGAACTCCTCGTGACTCTGAACAACATTCATTAATCACATACAAATCTTCCTTATGACCCTAGCATCATCGAACCATAAGTGTGTAGACCCTACGGGTTCGGGAATCATGCAGACATGACCGAGACAGCTCTCCGGCCAATAACCAACAGTAGGATCTGGATACCCATGTTGACTCCCACATGTTCCATGATGATCTCATCGGATGAACCACGATGTCGAGGATTCAAGTAATCCCGTATACAATTCCCTTTGTCAATCGGTACGTTACTTGTCAGAGATTCGATCGTCGGTATCACAATACCTCATTCAATCTCGTTACCGGCAAGTCACTTTACTCGTTCCGTAATGCATGATCCCATGACCAACTACTTAGTCACATTGAGCTTATTATGATGATGCATTACCGAGTGGGCCCAGAGATACCTCTCCGTCATACGGAGTGACAAACCCCAGTCTCGATTCGTGCCAACCCAACAGACACTTTCGGAGATACCTGTAGTGCACCTTTATAGCCACCCAGTTACGTTGTGATGTTTGGTACACCCAAAGCATTCCTACGGTATCCGGGAGTTGCACGATCTCATGGTCTAAGGAAATGATACTTGACATTAGAAAAGCTCTAGCAAACGAACTACACAATCTTGTGCTATGCTTAGGATTGGGTCTTGTCCATCACATCATTCTCCCAATGATGTGATCCCATTATAGATGACATCCAATGTCCATAGTCAGGAAACCATAACCATCTGTTGATCAACGATCTAGTCAACTAGAGGCTTACTAGGGACTTGTTGTGGTCTATGTATTCACACATGTACTAAGGTTTCCGGTCAATACAATTATAGCATGAACAATAGACAATTATCATGAACAAGGAAATATAATAATAACCATTTTATTATTGCCTCTAGGGCATATTTCCAACAGTGAGGTTGGTGATGTATCCGTCGTAGTTGGAGCCCTCCATGTCCACCACAACGTGGTTGTGGCGCCAGGGGTTGGCGGCCACCCGTACTGATACCGGAGAGTGCGACTCTGCCTCGCCGACATCTGCCGCGGCCTCTTCCTCCCTATTCCTTGCACGACGGACACACCACGCCATTGCCTCAGCAGATGGGCGACGGGGGACCTCTAAGTCGACGCGCCAACGAAGGGGCATCACATCCGCTACGACTTTGGGATGCTAGACGACCGCACCGCATCCATTGAGGCAGTGGCGACACGCCTCACGGATCGAAGTGCCATTTGAGGGGACACTACAGATTCCCACTAGATCGAGTCCTACAGTTGTTGAGCATTCTCCTCGCGGCCGTGGTGGCGCACAATGCGAAAGACCATCTTCTCTTTGGGTGTGACTAGGATGAGGTCCCAGTCCCTAGATCGGGTGACGGTGGACTCAGATGCACTGCCCGTGATGCCAGAGATCACTCGATGGGTGTTTAGAGGCAGAGCGGAATGGAGTGGCCAGGGTTTTGTCCGCGGAGAGAATATATGTGGGTTTGTGCTGGGCCAGCATGGGCTGGATCCGACATGGTTGACGCGCTCAGCACGCTCGGGCATCCCAATATTCGCCTATGATTTGGAATAGATATGAGCGGCGTCAGTCAGCCCGGGCATTTAGGACCGGTATGAGATGTCCATTCGAGTCATTTTTTTACCGGTCAGTGACCGGGCCGCCCGCCCAGGCGTATAAGTGTGTTTGAGGTGCCCGACTATAGATTCTCTAATCTACAAATTATCCAATGTGTGACTACAATATCCTAACCTAACAACCTATCAAGACCTCGCATGCAAATTTTAATTCTTTGTACACATATATGATTTCGCAAAAACTATTTGGCAAACATTAGGATTTTAGTCTTAGCACTGAACGACTAGCACACCCTCTAATCTCGATCCTATGGTGGGGACTGAACGCGCGGTTGAGAAGCGGGGTCGAAGCATAGGGCAAAATAATTATTCTTTTCCCGACTTGCGGAGTCCAACCACTTTGCTCATGATAGACCGGGACCACATAAAATCGGTCAACTCCTTAACGCTGCTCACTGGAAACCTCCGCCTACACAATAAATCTCATATCGGAAACTGTCGTGCATCATTAACTCTACGCTACATGATTCGATTTTGGGATCCACACCACCCCCTCTTCCACATTCCTCATTGTTTCTCTCTTTTGCGCTTGGTCATAGATGGAGCGGTTTGCGGCGAGTCCGCGGACGAATTTCTCGACGGTGGAGATTCTCAGCTAGGGTTGCCAAAAGCGAAAGGTGAGCACCATCCACTACTCAAGCGCATTTACTCATGATTTCCCGATAGTGGAGACCCTAGTCTTTTCTATTATGTTGCTTTGATGAGCGAGGGGAGGAAGAGGGGACTTAACGGTGGTGTGGATCACGCGGCGGTGTGGATTTATTCCAGCCATGTCCTTGAATTCAATGTTATTTTGCAAGTTCTATTTCATGATGCATGTGATAGGAGAAGAGCGGGGCTTTACTAGGAGGGAAGGGATCTAGTACTACAGATTTACTCGGGCGAAACAATTTTTATCCGCTCTGTTCAACCCTTGTATGTGATTCATGTTACAGGAGAGGATTGGCCGCAAACTATGAGATTTCTGGGGTCGATTTTTTATTTTCCCCCAATACCCCTGATGTACATTTATTGGGATGGATTTTTGAAAATATCCCATACCTCTCTTGCCCATTTTATTAATGATTTTTGAGTTGAATAGGGCAGCTCTAATCGATTTGCGGAGGATAGGTTCGAATCCCTGGAGGTGACCCCTTTGTGTATTGAGGTCATTTATGTTGCCACTATTTGAAATTCCGGCTAAAAATAACCATATTGTTATAATTTCTACCGAAACTTTGAGGGCAGTTGCAGCAAAAGTTACATGACACTTATAATTTGTCCCAAAATTACCAAGGGAATCCGAGCACAATTCGAATCCCTCGACATGACCCCTTTGTGGAACTACTCCATTTTGTACCATAGTTACCATATGCCGTTGATTTTCCACCTTCTAGCAAAATTACCAATATTGTCACAGTTTCACACCATTTTTGTTCAAGTCATAGTAACCTTTTCATAGTTCAACTCTCATACATGCATGCTACTTTTTTCTCCACACACACCATATAATAATGAATGTGTTCCAGGCGTTTGGTCGGGGGGTAATTAGAGCTCAGAATGGGAATTGAAGGGGTATGAGACTTGAGAGTCCAACTCCCACCATTTTATTAACAGGTGAGAGGCTGGGTCTTGGAAGGGATTTTCTTTAGCGATTGAATCTTAACCCTTCATCATGACTTGCATTCATTTACCTTGTCTAGTGCCCCGTCAACTCCCACTAACCAAACAATATATATTATCATCAATTTTTCACAAATAGTTCCTATCATGCACCAAACTGAGTATTGGGAATAAAATGACTCCTCCCATGTGTAATCTCAATACTACTCCCTACTCTAAACTCCCATTCCTCTTCCCAAATATTGCCAACCTAGTCGACAATGCTACAGGTTTTTTCTATCTTCTTTTAATAAAAGGGGTTCTCCCATTTCTTTAATAGAAACCATTTAGAGTTTTTCACAAATAGAGCAACCAAAATAAACCTATTGATAAACTAGACTACCGCACCATCCACCACAATAGTCTGCAACAAGAGAATGGGATACATCCCATCTCTCACCCATTCATCATCCAACTTACCAAGAACACATGCATCATCAGAAACTACATAAACTGACTCCATGTTACCACAAGTTCTAAAAAAAATTAAAGGAGGGGAAGACTAGGATATGAACAACATCTACAAGGGAGATAAGAGGTGTAGACTAAAAGCACAAACTGCTCAGCAAAGAAGTGCAGATCTTCAAGTAGCTTTGTAGGATGGCGGTAGTTGCAGGACCCCTAGTTAAACTTCATTTCTTCCATCAACCACTTATAATCTAAAGCACTCTAGAACATCATCCTTTAGTAGCATTAAAGGCCTCATTTTTTACTCGCTCGAACAACCTTATACCTCACATCAACTCCTTTTGCCTTTCCTGGATTATCTGTAATATTGATGAAGAGATGATTAAAGCGCAACATCTATGAAGAATCAAAAAAGGATCCAGTACCCTCCTTCCTCCAAATAAAATTTCATTTCTATAATTGCATATATACCAAAGTATAGTAGAAATCCATAGAGAAAGCAACTTTTATTTTCTTTACCATATTGAGCAAGCCTGGAATTAAATAGAGTATTCATATTAGTAGGAGTATTTTTCATTCTATGTGGAGTTTTATGCGCAATCCATTTGTGTAGTTATTTAAACATTTTTATGTAGTTATAGACCGCAAGATGCAAGATATTAATGAAGTACACACTGCATTTCTGTGACCTTAGTAGTGCTCTAGGTCCTTGGTTCGACCCCTGGTGGAAGCGACGTATAAAAATTTCTGGTATTAAGGGTTGGCATGCGTTTTCCTCTCAGCTTGTCTTCTTTCTCTTATCTTCCTCCAACGCTGACCTAGGCGCTTGGTATGGTGCACCTCACCCTTTCGCCCTCCCCAAACCGTTCTCTGGTCCCCTGCCATCTAGGTCTCCCTCTAACCCATTGACTTCTCTAGATCCAATTAGCATCTGATTCCACACCATGTGCGAACCAGTCAAGATGAGAATCCCCTCCACCACTAACATTGTATCCACCCAGGCTTCAGCTTGGTCTTATCAGCAACACAGCGCCTTGCTGCCACTCACCATAGTTTCCCCTTCTCCGCCTTGGATCTATCTCTCCTTCTTCTCTCCTTAAATTGAATGACCCAAATTTTGTTACAAAGTAACTTACATATAGTAAACATATTTTTCATATAGTTGATTTATTAACTATACTTAAAGTACACAACAAACCTAATCGTTAACATATCAATGTAGCAACATCGTGGATATCACAGAATAGCATGAATTTTATTACTCCAACAAGATGTTGTATGCAAAATTTGTGCTCGCATATATCATCATCAAACACCAGCTATCGGTGAGTTTAGTTCTCCATGATGCAATTTGCTAGGTTTCGAATATGCAATATTTTCAGGAAATGAAATCCTTATATATGCTCAATTTTTCATGATTTGGTGCATGTTATAGGTTGTGGATACATTTCTATTGGTTGGTCCACCTCTTACTAGGATGATACATCGATGTTAGCATATATTAGTTTTATTTTTTATGTGCATGTACTTAGAATGTACCAACACATTTTGCATATTATTTACAATTTCCTTGTCCCCTATGCAGTTTATTATTGAGTTAGTTCTAGCAATGTCTTGCTGGCAGTCTGCACCTGCTGATATTATTTGTGATATTGGGGAGAGTCTTTTGGATAGTAATGGCCACGACAGCTATGTCGCTATGAGATATGTATGTTCTCTTTGGAGGTCAGCCATCTCATCTTATCAAAGGCTTTTTGTTCGAGCACATCGATGGATTGTTCTTGAGGAGATCAATGAATTCAGTGATTGCACTGTACATCGGGTATTGGTTAATCTTTCAACTGGACGGATGGTCAAGCGTCGCATTCCTCTTTTGAATGACCATGTTTATGTTGGATCTTCGGATGGACTACTGATTCTCGTAGAAAAAAATGAACCTTACTTTGTCAAACTATGGGAGCCATTCACGGGCTATCTTGTGCAATTTGCAGCCGGCATCATCCATCAGCAGCCTTCTCATTTTGCCGTCGAGACTCACGGTGTCCCTAGATTGTTTCATGCCCCTGGAGGTTTACGCAACCCTCAAGTCATGTGTTATGATGTTAGTAATGGAAATATGGAGGTTCGATTTGGTGATATGCCAGTTGAGCGTGTAGCAAGTATGACTGCATATAAGAGTGATGTGTTTGTACTTTTCCATAATCGTCAGTTGTTTAAGATAACCGGGGCTGGTCATGAGATGCATGGAGAATTCATTCTGATCCACGAGGCTCCAACACTTGCACCTAGTGCAATGACACACTATTTGGTAGTATCTGGAGGAGGCAACCTTCTTATTGTGGTCATTGGCATTGCAGAGATCCTGATTTTTTGTGTTGATGTTGACTTGAGGACCGCTGTCCGTATCTATAATATTGGTAGCCAGGCACTTTTCCTTAGTAACACAAGGTGTATCGCTGTTAATGCCGAAAATTTCCCAACTGTCAAAGAAAACTGTGTATATCAAGCATGCATCTCTGGATATAGTGGGCCATGTGGAATTTATGAGTTCAGTTTGACGAGGCCTCGGAAGCGTAAGATTTATCATCAATCATTTGCCGATGAAGTAACCTACGCTCTTGGGGGAAGGCCCTTAAGCATGTGGCAGGTCCTTATACACTACTGTTTATTCAGAAACAAGTGTAGGAGGCCACTATCCTAGGTGTAAGGATTAAGTTGGGTAATAAATCAAGGTTGTGGCAGTACTGGGCAACTTTATTTTTACTTATCTATGAGGAGTGAAGTGAACATGTATTGTTGTCATTATACTGAATGTTGCTACTTAGTTATTTGTTTTAGTTATTGACCATTTCTAAGTTTAATTTATATGCATGCTTTTGATGTTCGTAGTAACTCATACTTTTGGTACATAGATGGACCATTTAGTGATGACTGTATGTCTACACTTCACAAGATAAGTTGACAATACATACCTCATAACAACCATTCTAGACCTTACTATAAACTATATGTGAATGAAATAAATTGCAAGGCATCATTTCAAATGTTACAAGATTGTTTCTGATATATATTTATACTTAAATTACCAAATATATGGTTTCTATTTGGCAAAGGCAGTGGGAAAACTGTTTTTCGTACTCTTTTCAGAGGAACAGACAGTAACATAACCAAGAAAAATAAGAGATAGTGTTTTCGCGAAAAATTTGTACTATGAAGTTCTAATATTAGTGATGTAACGTGTACAATTCTCATTTATTCTGAAATGAAAGTGAATTGTCATTTTAATATGTGAAAATTTCACATTTCAACCCCGAACTAACCACATGGTTTAATTTACAACCCTGAACCCTGAAACCGGTCGAAACACATCCCAAACAAACCTCAAGATTCAAAACTCAACCCTAGTCTTGGTTTTGGACTGGTTAACCGTTTTTATCACAGTCAATGTTGACTGGGTAGATCCACATTAGCAATTAATCTCAACAAAGCATAGCTAAAAACTATGCCAAAAGGTGAAATTTATTATCTTTATGCCAATACAAATCAAATGAAACTCATACCACGACCCTCGTATTGTACATCTACTAACTCACTAAGCTCCCTGGGGTAAAACCACGACCCACGCTATCAATTTGGCTTCTCACGTCAATTTTGACCTGGTCGTCCGGCCGTGTGAGTTGGTCTGTACCGTGGGCCGTTTTTGTCAACGGTGTAGAGCCATGGGCCCTGGCTGTCAGTCAATGATTCATCTTGTTGGCGTTCGAAGGGGATTAGGGATCGGTGGCTCATTGCGAGACGTCAACGTAGCACAGCATGGCGGCGGATCGGACAGGCGGACGGCGTTCGACGGTAGCCGCACACTAGTACGGGCGTGTAGCACAGGTGCGCGGTGCTGCCCCAGCCGCAACCCACATCCCTGCACCATCCCGATGTCCCTTCACCTGCAGGGCGTCGCAAGCGGAGCAGCGTGGACCCGACAGAGTTAGATGTCGCAGTTCGTCTTGCTAGAAGATGCACAAGTAGGGGAAAGACAGGGCCACAGAGGCAAGAAAAGCGAACCTTATAATTTTCTTGTTGATTCCTATGCTTGTTTGTTTGAGCTTGCCAAAACATGCTGGTGAATTAGTAAAAATAAAGGACAAAGAAGAAGGCTCAATCATGTTTACTATCTACCCCCTCCGTCCCAGAATATAAGAACATTTTTCAAGCAATGTTAGCTTAAAAATGATTTTATATTGTGGGACGGAGGGAGTACTTCAAGGATCATATGCATGTGAACTGATTTGTTAACACATCACATCTAGCAAGTAGTAGTTGTTACGTGCAAATGCATCTGCAGCTAAAAGGAGCACGAATGAGAAATCACAACATAGGAAAGTAGGGAGGTCAGTGTAGGGTTGAGGAGACTTCAGATGTCGAGCTTTCAACATAGTATGATTCAGTTAACAGGGGAAAGGAATGTCAAGTGTTGGCCGCCACTGGATCAATGCAAATCTATGCCGGAAAATGCCTGTCTCCTGGGTAGCTGAAGAGTGGTGTGCAACTGAGAAGAAACGGTTAAGGGGGAATTGATAGGGAGGAGATGTTCAGTTTTCAATTTTTCATACCATGGTGGACCTAGCAGACGGGGAAGAGAGCATTGCTGATGCATCGTGGAAGGGCGCAATGAAGGCAGTGAGTGCGGAGTGCGAGGAGGACATGTGCCTTTGATCCAGAGTTGCTCCATGACGAAGGTCATAACGGCCTTGGTGGCACACGCCACCATGAAAACCACCAGCCTTGACACGATCGTTGTGTTCACTGCGAGCACCTTGGTCACTGTCGCCGCCGTCGTGCTCATCAGTAACGTATTTACCCCGCCTTGATTAAGAGTGTGCATGCATAATTATACCTATTATTGCCTTTTTCCTTCAAAAAACCTGTCATGTTGGCCTCATGGTTCGTGTTGATAATAGAAGCTTTCCAAACTATAACTGCTAGCAGCATCATTGTTTTTTCCCACTTTGTTTGTGTTACGGCGTAGAGGCCCACCGGGCAATCTTAGCCCACAAGTTATCTTAGGTTAATTCTTATAAAAGTTATCTTAGGTTAATTCTTATGCAAGTTATCTAGGTTATAAATACTAGAAAAAATGCCCGTGCGTTGCAACGGGAGAAATCATCCATGCACCCCACTTGTGAAAGAAAACAATGTAAATAAAATTTGAGATCTTTCCAATTGCCTGACATGAGAAATTAAGATTCTTTTAGTGCACATATTCCGCAAAGTAATTAAAGTGAAGCTTAACATTCCAACTCTATAAGATCCCTATACGTGCAGAACGAAACACTTACTTTGGCGTTGTGGCTAGCTCATTCTACAAACAATCTATTGATCCCTGGTTCAATCGCGGATTAGACATTACTGTTCGAATGCTAGCGGAAGAGAATGTTCATGGTAGAACAATTAACATCAAAACCATGAATCTAAATGGCCAATAATTTAGTGCACCCTCTTATTTTGGTTAATAGTGTTCATATATTTATAGTGCATCAAAAGAACTTACATCAATTTCTAGTTTTTACCATAAATACATATGGTGTGTCCTAGTGCTAACTGTATGTACAAAAATGATTTCAACACACTATTTGCTACATACATCCTCATATAGAAATGATATAATTGATGCAAGTATGTCTTTGTGTCGGCACGAACAAACATAAACTTCCACTAACAAATATGTAGGTTTGGAGTGAACAGTGGACCTTATTTTGTTTCAAGTTAAATATAACTATAAGACGACCCTATATATTTCACACAAAGAAATTCAAAGATAAAAGCAATCACTTCAATTATTTTATAAGAAAATGATTACTACCCTCTGATTTTGGGCTAACGGTGTTCATTTATTTACAGTGCATCAAAAGAAGTTACATACATTTCTAGTTTTACCACAAATACATATGATGTGTCTTAGTGCTAATTAACTATACGTACAAAAATAATTACAACACACTATTTGCTACATATACCCTCATATAAAAAATGATATAATTGACGCAAGTAAGTCTTTGTGTCAATTGGGACAAACATAAAATTCCATTAACAAATATGCATGTTTGGACTGAATAATGGACCTTAATTTGTTTCAGGTCAAATATAACTATAAGACGGCCCTATATATTTCACACAAAGAAAATCAAAGAGAAAAGCAATCACTTCAATTATTTAATAAGAAAATGATTAAAAACTCACTTATGGGTTCATAGTTACAATTGTAGGAAAACATCATATGAATCTTCTCTTATATATCTAAACATCGTTAGTTAATCGAAGGCCTTTTGCCATACATCATGGGAATTTGGCGTGTAGCTAAGTAATATACTCCAAGCATCTAACAGGATGGCCATGGTCAAACAGTTTTCAAAACTGACTGTCTGGTCTACCTACATAACATGATACACAATACAGGGTTACATGTCAAATGTATGGAAGAATATTTAACATTTATACATCTTATCTCCTCTAAATAATAAAGAAAAGGCAGAATGGTTATGCAGATAATCAAAGGTATACCATATATTCAAAAGGACACATTCAAATATTTAAACATGAGTTTAACCAACAAAGCAAACTGTATAGCAAGACATCCATATTATTAAAAACTGCATTTTTCATTTTGAAAGATCAATTTATAAACATGCAAATCGTTTTTTGTTGTTGCATTTTTTCTCTGTTTTGAACAAACACAGGAGGGAAGAGTTTTTCTTCACATGCATAACGCTAACTTATTTGTTACTGAAACTGATGAATGTACAGGATGAATACAAACTTAGAAGTATTTATTTTTCAAAATACTACTCAACAAAACATTAGGACATACTATCAGATACTATGTTTAGTGTCAGATAATTTATGTACCAAATTTTACATAACAGAGGAAATATCTGATTAGAGTCAGATAATTTATGATCAAATGTACAAAACAGACAAGGGGTTCTCTTCTGCCAAGAGCCAGCGTGTGTGTGTTTCTGGTGTTTTCCATTGGATTTGCATGTGACGCGCACAACTGATGACCAGACACGTAAATAGTACTTTGTATAAAAAAAATATTATCATTGGCAGCATATAGTCACATGTGCCCACTACGACAGGCGACAACCGCACCTAGTTTAGGGAGAGATTCCTTGGCAGATGCTGCCGCCGCTCTGACTTCGCTTCTGGTCTTATCCTTCCTCCTTGCTGCTCCTCCCCCTCCAAGCCCATCATTTCATCTCCATCGCGACGCCGTCTATCACCACCATAGCCGTGCCGCGGCTCGATCTGTTGCTCCTGAGCGCAGCCACCTCGTCCCCGACGCCGAGCTCCTTCTCCCCTGCCTTCTTTTCCCCGTCATCTCCGTGTTCTCTTCTTCTCTTTTTCTCCTGTTTACTCACATCTCCCTCTATCTCTCTTGCTCTCTGTTACAGAGGCCGCCATGGACGCCCGAGGTCCTCCGCTCCGAGTCTCCGACCCACACCCCGGCGTCCCTGCCGACGTCGTCGCCTAGGTGAGCAGCTGCTGCACCGTGATGTTGCCCCGCCTCCTCTCTCCCTCTCTATCTCTCCCCTGTCTCTCTCCCTCTCTCTCTTCTCTTTCTCAACCCTCTCTGTTTTCTTCAACAGGAAGACCACCATGCCCGCTGCAGGAGCTTCGAGCCGACCCCGCAGCATGTAGACCGCCGCCACCCGTCCGCCGTCGGGAATCACCAGATCCCCCCGTATCCGACCTGCCTCGCCATCCTTCTCCCGTTCCCGACGTCTCCTCAGCGCCAGAATCTCAGGCGAGTGACACCACAAGACCCTGCCTCCTCTGCCCCGGAGGCCGCCATGGAGGTCATCGCCTCTCCGTCTCGATCCGTCCACCGTCGGATCCATGCTGGTGTTCTCCAGGGACCCGCCATGGAGGTTGCCGCCCCTCCCGTCTCGATCCTTCCGCACCCGGATCCACGGCAGAGCAGCCGAGATCCGTCGCCTGTTCTGCGACGCCTTGGCCCACCAAGGCAAGCGCAGAGGCTGACAAGGCGCACAGGAAGGCCAATGGCCTCGCCAAGCAGCGGGTGGCTCCGGCGAAGCCCTGCCTGAAACCCTAGCCACGGGGGTTGGGGTTGTGAGCGGGCGGTAGAGGATGGGAGCGGAGAATATGGACGGAGGGGAGGGAGGCGCGGACCGTGGGGAGTTCGGGGGCGTGCTGCGCGGTGCCGGAGGTCGCCGGAAACGGCCGGCGTTGGTGGTGGCGGCGGCGGCGGCGATGAGGGAGAGGAGGCGAGCCCGTGCTCCTCGTGTGGTCGCGTTTTCTTTTTCTTTACACAAATCTGTTCGAACAGTGGGTTGAATATCGCAAAAAACAGGGTGTTTTGTGCAAAATTGAAGCGTTTTCCCAGATCCACTTAAACAGGGACCGCGGGTTGAATTGTCAAAAACAGAAGTGCTTTTTTGCAAAATTACAGACGACGTACGACCAGAAGCAATAGGTGCTTTATTAGTAGGGAAAGATAGGCTGTAAGACTCTTTTCAGAATTAAGCAATAAGAAGATTATCTCTATTGCCCGGCTCCCAGAGGAGCTAGAACCCTAGCCGCCCCCTGCCTCTTGCGCTGCCGCCGCCATCTTCCTCTTCCCCGACGGTGCCCAGCCACCGGCGCGGCCGCTCATCGCTACGCCCAGCCCCCTCCTTCCCCTACTGCCTACGGCGAAGACCGGGCAGAACCCTAGCTCCTAAGACCGGGAGGGACGGCGAGGCGGTGGGTGGCGCGGCCCAGGCCGGCCACTGCGGGCCCTGGACGGCTGCTGGCGGCGCGGGTGGCGCCGCGAGCGCTGGCGTCGGCCACTGGGGCCAGGGCAGAGTGGAAGCGGCCGGTGATGGTAGCACCGGGTAGCCCCCGGCGATGGCCACGGGGACGGAGTAGGCCAGCCACTGCGGGTCCTGGGCGGCTGCTGGCGGCGCAGGTGGCGCCGTGAGTGCTGGCGTCGGCCACTGTGGCCAAGTCGGCGTCGGAGCCGCCGGTGAGGGCAGCGTCGGGTAACCCCCGGTGATGGCCATGGGGAGGGAGTACCATGGCAGCACCGGCTGTCCCGCGGTCACGGCCGGATGGAGCTGCGGGGGCGGCCCGTACGGGCTAGGCAAGTAGAGGCGGATGCCCTGGACCGCGACGACCAAGTCGTTGAGCACGCCGGCCATGGCCTCCGGCGTAAACTGCTGTGGCACGGGGGGAGCCGACGGCGGCGCGTGTTGGACGGGGGG
>NC_041391.1:617604234-617620318 GCF_002162155.2 Triticum dicoccoides
GGCGGTGGTGGAGTTGACGGGCAGCGGCGGTGGTGGCGGTGGTGGCGGAATTGGAGGCGGCGAAGACATGGTCGAAACCCGGGTATCAGCTACCTGGGTTTCGACCATGTCATCGCCACCACCAATTCCGCCGCCACCACCGCCGCCGCTGCCCACCAGCACCCCCACCGCCGCTGCCACCAACTCCACCACTGCCGCCGCCTTATCGCCGAGCGCCACGGCCTCGCTCACCCTCCCGTCGGCACCGATCTCCCCCGCTCCTGGCACAATGCAGAGCCAGGGCCAGCCATCGCCACCCGTACACAATTCGCCACCATCTCCTCCCCCATGCCGAACCAGCTTTCCCCGGAGGCCATGGCCAGCGTGCTCAATGACCTGGTGATCGCGACCCAGGGCATCCTTCTCTATTTGGCTAGCCCGTACAGGCTGCCACCGCTGCTACCGCCGGCCGTACCCTCGGGCCAGCCGGCACTGCCGTGGTACTCCGTCCCCGCGGCCATCGCCGGGAGCTACCCGGCGCTACCATCGCCGGCCGCTTCCACGCCGCCCTGGCCCCAGTGGCCGACGCCAGCGCTCGCGGCACCACCCGCGCCGCCAGCAGCCACCCAGGGCCCGCAGTGGCCGGCCTACTCCGTCCCCGCGGCCATCGCCGGGGGCTACCCGGCGCTACCATCGTCGGTCGCTTCCACACCACCCTGGCCCCAGTGGCCGACGCTAGCGCTCGCGGCGCCACCCGCGCCGCCAGCAGCCGCCCAGGGCCCGCAGTGGCCGAGCTGGGCCGTGCCACCCACCGCCTCGCCGTCCCTCCCGGCGGCCACAGTGCAGGTTCCGCTGCCGCCACCGCCCAGCCCTAGCCTGGGCCGGTCCGCGCCAGGCGGTCTTCCGATCCAAGAGGTCTGGTTCCCATCGTCACCATCTCCACTTCCGGGCTGGCTCCACGGGACATCGCCTCCGCCGGTTTACACGGAGGCCCGGGAGCCGTCGGGTTCCCAGTTGCAGGCCGGGGCATCGGGCACCACGGGGGCCTACGCCGGCCTTCCCACCACGGACCAAGCACCGTCATCAGCTCTCCGCACCGCCAAGGCAGTGGGCCATGGCGCGCCAAACCAGCAGCTGCCCCGGTTCACCAAGCTTGACTTCGCCACTTATGACGGCTCGGATGACCCGCTTAACTTGCTCAACCAGTGTGACCAGTTCTTCCGCGGGCAGCGCACACCCGCGTCGGAGCGCACTTGGCTGGCTTCCTACCATCTCCGCGAGGCCACCCAGACATGGTACTACGCCCTCGAGCAGGACGAGGGCGGCATGCCCCCGTGGGAGCGCTTCCGCAGCTGTGCCTTCTTCGCCTCGGACCACCATTACGCGGGAGCCGATTGGCCGAGTTGGGCCGCCTACCTTTCACCTCCACGGTGCAGGATTTCGCCGACCGCTTCCAGGCCCTGGCGTGTCACGCGCCAGGTGTGACGACCCTGCAGCGGGCTGAGCCCTTCGTCGGCGGCCTTCCGGATCACACTCGCGTCGACGTGGAGCTTCGCGGACCCCAGGATCTCCAGTTGGCCATGTACTACGCCCGCGTGTTCGAGCGCCGCGTGGTGGTCATCCAGCATGAATCACCGTCTCGGACTACTGGGTCGCTACCAGGGCCGGATTCCACGCAGGGTCGGCCTGCGCAGGCTTCTGCGGCACCCCTCGCCGTGACCGCGGGACGCCCGTTCCACCGGCTCACCTCAGCCGAGCTCCTCGAGCGTCGCCGCCAAGGATTATGCTTCAACCGCGACGAGCCCTACACGCCCGGCCATGCCTGCCCGCGACTCTTCTACCTGGAGGTTGCAGACTACATTCCGGAGGACGCCGTCGCCGCCGACCTGGCCGCCCCAGCTGTCGAGAAGGTGTTTGACGCTGGTTGATCGCCTCGAGGAGTTCCGCCAGCGCTTCCCCAACTTACAGCTCGAGGACGAGCTGTTTGTGCAGGCGGGGAGAAGTGTTACGGCCGTAGAGGCCCACCGGGCAATCTTAGCCCACAAGTTATCTTAGGTTAATTCTTATGCAAGTTATCTTAGGTTAATTCTTATGCAAGTTATCTTAGGTTAATTCTTATGCAAGTTATCTAGGTTATAAATATAGGCTGTAAGACTCTTTTTGGAATTAAGCAATAAGAAGATTATCTCTATTCCCCGGCTCCCAGAGGAGCTAGAACCCTAGCCGCCCCCTGCCTCTTGCGCTGCCGCCGCCATCTTCCTCTTCCGCGACGGCGACCAGCCGCCGGCGCGGCCGCTCATCGCCATGCCCAGCCCCCTCCTTCCCCTACTGCCTACAGCCAAGACAGGGCAGAACCCTAGCTCCTAAAAGTTTGTAATGAGATATCTTATATATTGCTTACACAGACTACATATCATGTTGGCAATTCTTAATTTCCAGCTCCAAGGAAATCATGTTGGTGTGCATCTCTGAGTTCATCTTCATCAC
This sequence comes from Triticum dicoccoides, assembly GCF_002162155.2. NCBI lineage: Eukaryota > Viridiplantae > Streptophyta > Magnoliopsida > Poales > Poaceae > Triticum > Triticum dicoccoides. Next base: position 617,606,701 of record NC_041391.1, read on the forward strand.
CGGTGAGTAAGCGGCTCTTTTGCCACGGAATGCTATCATAAAAGCTAAAAATGCATGTGTCTTCATGTGTGAATATTCAGTGGTGATTCCAAGTTTGCTGCTCGACAATTTTCAGACTACAAGTTAATAGATAGTCAATCATGCTCTTATTTGTAATACGAGTTAGTCTTCAACATGTTCAGCCCAAATGAGTAAACAGACTAGTCTAATGATGTTTATTTGCAGTCTTAGAATTGTAATCTCGCATAGAAGCATAATTAAAATCACAAGGAAAGCTCAACAAGACTCCAAGAGCCGATTCTGCCGTTTAATGTCTGCTTCCTTTTTTTCTCCTTAGTAGAACACAAGTTAATTAATTTTCTCATAATTTGGGAATCTTCAAGTGATTATTATTGACTCGAGGATCTTAGGGGCATTAGGGATTTAATACTATATAAGTGAAAGGGAATCATCTCCTTTAACTAACAATGGGAGAGAGAGCCTACAAGTCATTGTCTTGGGTATGAACGTAGATGTTAATTGCTACTAGATAGATTTACAATTAATCTCATTGTTTTGTTTTCTCTAGCAACCAAGACGAGTGTTGTGCACTTACAACTCATGCTGACTGAACTGGTGAAGTTTCTTTCTCCATTTCCTCACCTTGATTGTTGCCACCTATTTCCTGTTGGTGACTGAGTCTTGACACCATGTTTGTTTAGATAAAATCACCCTCTGGTTACTTGATTCCATTTGATTTATTGCACTATTTTGTTTGGAGTGTTTTTTGTTTGCTCTGGACCCTTTAGTTGTTTTTCAGAATGACTGTTGGAGTTGGGTTCATGTATATGGTAACTTGGCAATATTAGCTTTCAAGCATGTTATGATGTCCATCTCTTAGACAACATCTTTTGCTCAAATCGATTTATGTGAAAAACAAGTGCAGTTTCTTAAAGCAATTTAAAAAATGACTTAGAAGCAATTATTGTTGTAAGTTCTCTTTAATATTTGGGTATTACAAATTTAGTTCTGGCCCTCCTTGATTTTTCATACAGAGAAGGTAATTGAATGCTGTCCTTTAACACCACACTCTGCAAAATATTGAACTCCTCCACCTTGGTCAAGCCAGAAAATTATATGATTGATCTTTAGAAATTAATATTTGTTCTAGGAATCATGTTATCCACTAGCAACTATGATTTTTTTTGTAGTAAGAGTCTGCAGTGCATTGGCAGCATAGGTGCATATGAACCGCGGAGCATGAGATGATAATAGTGAAATGGTCAGTCACCAAACAAGTCAATTTTCAATAGCTATTAGTTACATGTTTTATATACTCTTGCAATCTTTGATGACGTCTTCAGCTCATGTACACATATGTCGCTGATGAAATGAACTGACCATTTGTATATGCATTGAGGTGCACACAAGTTGTTTAAGTGGAGCAGAGTACTACACAAGCCCAAATCAAGATGTTTAAGCCTTGGCTTTGTTGTTTGTGGCCTCTCGTATGCCCTGCTAAGATGCATCTCGATGTCTCTACAGTGAATGGTGCCACAATCTGATGTCTAGAATGTAATGTGAACATTTCCTTTTTCATGGAGGAGAGCAAAATAAGATTAATCTCACCATCATTCTTTGTGTGGCTGAGATGCTTTTCGTATTTCATTTGGCTCGAGAAGTTGATCTGTGAGAGTTGATCGCCTGTCAATTTGGAGCTAGAAACCAATTTGGAGCTAGAAACCTAGATTGTGTTGCATAAATGATTGGCTGTAAAAAGTTCAATCAAGAAGCTGCTTCATGTTTGTTTACAAAAATTGTTATCAAGAAAAAGAATCAGCAAGAAAGAAAAGCGGTGCGGCAAGACGCGCCTTTGCTTCTAGTAAGAGTCATGTGCACTGATAGTAAAACAGTTACTACATGAATTCATCTGCACTTAATTGTTCGCAAGCGGTAAAGGTAAATACATAAGTTCCTACCTTGATGTTCCTACCTTGATCCATCTTACATCTCTCTTTCGCGTTTCGATCTTTGCCCAACCGCAAAGGCCTCTTACTGTGTGAATGGTGTATGATACGTCTCCAACATATATATAATTTTTGATTGCTTCATGCTATTATATTATCAATCTTGTATGCTTTATATACAATTTTATATCACTATTGGAAAATAAGCTACTAACTCAGTGCCAAGTGCCGGTTCATTTTTTTTCCTATTTTCTTGTTTCGTAGAAAAACCATATCAAACGAAGTCCAAACACGATGAAACTTTACGGTGATTTTAGACTAGTTTTAGCCTAGTCGGGTATAGTTTTGTTAAAATATGTCCTAAATGTAAAGCTTTACATCCAGTTTGTATGAAAAACATTCGGTTAGCATGTATGCCCTAGAGGCAATAATAAAAGGATTACTATTATATTTCTTTGTTCATGATAGTTGTCTTTTATTCATGCTATAATTGTATTATCCGGAAATCATAATACACGTGTGAATACTTAGACCACAACATGTCCCTAGTGAGCCTCTAGTTGACTAGCTCGTTGATCAACAGATAGTCATGGTTTCCTGACTATGGACATTGGATGTCGTTGATAACGGGATCACATCATTGGGAGAATGATGTGATGGACAAGACCCAATCCTAAGCATAGCACAAGATCGTGTAGTTTGTTTTGCTAGAGCTTTTCCAATGTCAAGTATCTCTTCCTTAGACCATGAGATCGTGTAACTCCCAGATACCGTATGAGTGCTTTGGGTGTACCAAACGTCACAACGTAACTGGGTGACTATAAAGGTGCACTACAGGCATCTCCGAAAGTGTCTGTTGAGTTGACACGGATCGAGACTGGGATTTGTCACTCCGTATAACAGAGAGGTATCACTGGGCCCACTCGGTAGTGCATCATCATAATGAGCTCAAAGTGACCAAGTGTCTGGTCACGGGATCATGCATTACGGCACGAGTAAAGTGACTTGCCGGCAACGAGATTGAACGAGGTATTGGGATACCGACGATCGAATCTCGGGCAAGTAACATACCGTCTGACAAAGGGAATAGTATACGGGGTTGCTTGAATCCTCGACATCGTGGTTCATCCGATGAGATCATCGAGGAGTATGTGGGAGCCAACATGGGTATCTAGATCCCGCTGTTGGTTATTGACCGGAGAGCCGTCTCGGTCATGTCTGCATGTCTCCCAAACCCGTAGGGTCTACACACTTAAGGTTTGGTGACGCTAGGGTTGTATGAATATGAGTATGCAGCAAACAGAATGTTGTTCGGAGTCCCGGATGAGATCCCGGACATCACGAGGAGTTCCGGAATGGTCCGTAGGTAAAGAATTATATATAGGAAGTGTTGTTTCGGCCATCGGGAAAGTTTCGGGGTCACCCGGTATTGTACGGGGACCACCGAAAGGGTCCCGGGGGTCCACCGGGTGGGGCCACCTATCTCGGAGGGCCCCGTGGGCTGAAGTGGGAGGGGAACCAGCCCCTAGTGGGCTGGTGCGCCCCCCTTGGGGCCCCCCTGTGCCTAGGGTTGGAAACCCTAGGGTGGGGGCGCACCACTTGCCTTGGGGGGCACTCCACCCCCCTGGCCGCCGCCCCCTTGGGAGATTCCCATCTCCAGGGCCGGCGCCCCCCCAAGGGGCCTATATAAAGGAGGAGGGGAGGGGCAGCCGCACCCTTAGTCTTGGCGCCTCCCTCCCCCTGCTACACCTCTTCCTCCTCCCGCAGTTGCTTGGCGAAGCCCTGCCGGAGTCCTGCCGCATCCACCACCACGCCGTCGTGCTGCTGGATCTTCATCAACCTCTCCTTCCCCCTTGCTAGATCAAGACGGAGGAGACGTCACGCTGACCGTATGTGTGTTGAACGCGGAGGTGCCGTCCGTTCGGCGCTAGGATCTCCGGTGATAGGATCACGACGAGAACGACTACCTCAACCCCGTTCTCTTGAACGCTTCCGCACGCGATCTACAAGTGGTATGTAGATGCATCTCTCTCTCGTTGCTATATGAACTCATAGATTGATCTTGGTGAACGTAGGAAATTTTTTATTTTATGCAACGTTCCCCAACAGTGGCATCATGAGCTAGGTTTATGTGTAGTTCTCTATTGCACGAGTAGAACACAAATCTGTTGTGGGCGTAGATCTTGTCAACTTGCTTGCCACTACTAGTCTTTTCTTGCTTCAGCAGTATTGTGGGATGAAGCGGCCCGGACCGACCTTACACGTACGCGTACGTGAGACAGGTTCCACCGACTGACATGCACTAGTTGCATAAGATGGCTAGCAGGTGTCTGTCTCTCCTACTTTAGTTGGAGCGGATTTGATGAAAAGGGTCCTTATGAAGGGTAAATAGAAGTTGACAAAATCACGTTGTGGTTATTCGTAGGTAAGAAAACGTTCTTGCTAGAACCCAATTGCAGCCACGTAAAAGATGCAACAACAACTAGAGGACGTCTAACTTGTTTTTGCGGCAGTTGTCATGTGATGTGATATGGCCAGAAGTTGTGATGAATGATGAATAATATATTGTGATGTATGAGATCATGTTCTTGTAATAGGAATCACGACTTGCATGTCGATGAGTATGACAACCGGCAGGAGCCATAGGAGTTGTCTTAATTATTGTATGACATGCGTGTCAATGATTTAACGCCATGTAATTACTTTACTTTATTGCTAAGCCGTTAGCTATAGTAGTAGAAGTAATAGTTGGCGAGCAACTTCATGGAGGCACGATGATGGAGATCATGGTGTCATGCCGGTGCCGAAGATGATCATGGAGCCTCGAAGATGGAGATCGAAGGAGCTATATGATATTGGCCATATCATGTCACTACTTTATATAATTGCATGTGATGTTTATTATGTTTTATGCATCTTGTTTACTTAGAACGGCGGTAGTAAATAAGATGATCCCTTATAATAATTTCAAGAAAGTGTTCCCCCTAACTGTGCACCGTTGCTAAAGTTCGTCGTTTCGAAGCACCACGTGATGATCGGGTGTGATAGATCCTTACGTTCACATACAATGGGTGTAAGACAGTTTTACACATGCAAAACTCTTAGGGTTAACTTGACGAGCCTAGCATGTACAGAAATGGCCTCGGAACACAAGAGACCGAAAGGTCAAACATGAGTCGTATGGAAGATACGATCAACATGGAGATGTTCACCGATGATGACTAGTCCGTCTCACGTGATGATCGGACACGGCCTAGTCGACTCGGATCGTGTAACACTTAGATGACTAGAGGGATGTTAATCTGAGTGGGAGTTCATTAAATAATTTGATTAGATGAACTTAATTATCATGAACTTAGTCTAAAATCTTTGCAAAATATGTCTTGTAGATCAAATGGCCAACGCTCATGTCAACATGAACTTCAACGCGTTCCTAGAGAAAACCAAGCTGAAAGATGATGGCAGCAACTATTCGGACTGGGTCCGGAACCTGAGGATCATCCTCATAGCAGCCAAGAAAGCATATGTCCTAGAAGGACCACTAGGTGAAGCACCCATCCTAGAGAACCAAGACGTTATGAACGCTTGGCAGTCACGTGCTGATGATTACTCTCTCGTTCAGTGCAGCATGCTTTACAGCTTAGAACCGGGGCTCCAAAAGCGTTTTGAGCAACACGGAGCATATGAGATGTTCGAGGAGCTGAAAATGGTTTTTCAAGCTCATGCCCGGGTCGAGAGATATGAAGTCTCCGACAAGTTCTATAGTTGTAAGATGGAGGAAAACAGTTCTGTCAGTGAGCACATACTCAAAATGTCTGGGTTGCACAACCGCCTGTCCCAGCTGGAGATCAACCTCCCAGACGAGGCGGTCATTGACAGAATCCTTCAGTCGCTCCCACCGAGCTACAAGAGCTGTGTGATGAACTACAATATGCAGGGGATGGTGAAGACCATTCCTGAAGTATTTTCAATGCTGAAGTCAGGAGAGGTTGAAATCAAGAAAGAACATCAAGTGTTGATGGTCAATAAGACCACTAAGTTCAAGAAGGGCAAGGGTAAGAAGAACTTCAAGAAGGACGGCAAAGATGTTGCCGCGCCCGGTAAGCCAGTTGCCGGGAAGAAGTCAAAGAATGGACCCAAGCCTGAGACTGAGTGCTTTTATTGCAAAGGGAAGGGTCACTGGAAGCGGAACTGCCCCAAATACTTAGCGGATAAGAAGGTCGGCAACACTAAAGGTATATGTGATATACATGTAATTGATGTGTACCTTACCAGTACTCGTAGTAACTCCTGGGTATTTGATACCGGTGCCGTTGCTCACATTTGTAACTCACATCAGGAGCTGCGGAATAAGCGGAGACTAGCGAAGGACGAGGTGACGATGCGCGTCGGGAATGGTTCCAAGGTTGATGTGATCGCCGTCGGCACGCTACCTCTACATTTACCCACGGGATTAGTTATGAACCTCAATAATTGTTATTTAGTGCCAAGTTTGAGCATGAACATTGTATCTGGATCTCGTTTAATACGAGATGGCTACTCATTTAAATCCGAGAATAATGGTTGTTCTATTTATATGAGAGATATGTTTTATGGTCATGCCCCGATGGTCAATGGTTTATTCTTAATGAATCTCGAACGTAATATTACACATATTCATAGTGTGAATATCAAAAGATGTAAAGTTGATAACGATAGTTCCACATACTTGTGGCACTGCCGCCTTGGTCACATTGGTGTCAAGCGCATGAAGAAGCTTCATGCTGATGGACTTTTAGAGTCTCTCGATTATGAATGATTTGACACATGCGAACCATGCCTCATGGGCAAAATGACCAAGACTCCGTTCTCCGGAACAATGGAGCGAGCAACCAACTTATTGGAAATCATACATACTGATGTGTGTGGTCCAATGAGCGTTGAGGCTCACGGAGGATATCATTATGTTCTCACTCTAACTGATGACTTAAGTAGATATGGGTATGTCTACTTGATGAAACACAAGTCTGAGACCTTTGAAAAGTTCAAGGAATTTCAGAATGAAGTAGAGAATCAACGTGACCGAAAGATAAAATTCTTATGATCGGATTGTGGAGGAGAATATTTAAGTCACGAATTTGGTACGCACTTAAGGAAATGTGGAATCGTTTCACAACTCACGCCGCCTGGAACACCTCGGCGTAACGGTGTGTCCGAACGTCGTAATCGCACTCTATTAGATATGGTGCGATCTATGATGTCTCTTACCGATTTACCGCTATCATTTTGGGGATACGCTCTAGAGACAGCTACATTCACTTTAAATAGGGCACCATCTAAATCCGTTGAGATGACACAGTATGAATTATGGTTTGGGAAGAAACCTAAGCTGTCGTTTCTAAAAGTTTGGGGATGCGATGCTTATGTCAAGAAACTTCAACCTGAAAAGCTCAAACCCAAGTCGGAAAAATGTGTCTTCATAGGATACCCTAAGGAAACCATTGGGTATACCTTCTACCTTAGATCCGAAGGCAAGATATTTGTTGCAAAGAACGGATCCTTTCTGGAAAAAGAGTTTCTCTCGAAAGGAGTAAGTGAGAGGAAAGCAGAACTCAATGAAGTACTACCTCTTGAACCGGAAACTAGTGCAGCTCAGGAAAATGTTCCTGTGGTACCTACAACGACTGGAGAGGAAATTAATGATGATTATCAAGGTACTTCGGATCAAGTTGCTACTGAACTTCGTAGGTCCACGAGGACACGTTCGACACCAGAATGGTATGGCAACCCTGTCCTAGAAATCATGTTGTTAGACAACGGTGAACCTTCGAACTATGAAGAAGCGATGGCGGGCCCAGATTACAACAAATGGCTAGAAGCCATGCAGTCCAAGATAGAATCCATGTATGAAAACAAAGTATGGACTTTGACTGACTTGCCCGATGATCGGCGAGCGATAGAAAACAAATGGATCTTTAAGAAGAAGACGGACGCGGATGGTAATGTCATCATCTATAAAGCTCGACTTGTTCCTAAGGGTTATCGACAAGTTCAAGGGGTTGACTACGATGAGACCTTCTCTCCCGTAGCGAAGCTTAAGTCCATCCGAATCATGTTAGCAATTGCCGCATACTATGATTATGAGATATGGCAGATGGACGTCAAAACGGCATTCCTTAACGGTTATCTTAAGGAAGAGCTGTATATGATGCAGCCGGAAGGTTTTGTCGATCCTAAGAATGCTAACAAAGTATGCAAGCTCCAGCGATCCATTTATGGGCTGGTGCAAGCATCTCGGAGTTGGAACATTCGCTTTGATGAGATGATCAAAGAGTTTGGGTTTATGCAGACTTATGGAGAAGCCTGCGTTTACAAGAAAGTGAGTGGGAGCTCTGTAGCATTTGTCATATTATATGTAGATGACATACTTTTGATGGGAAATGATATAGAATTCTTGGACATCATTAAGGCCTACTTGAATAAGTGTTTTTCAATGAAGGACCTTGGAGAAGCTGCTTACATATTAGGCATCAAGATCTATAGGGATAGACGAGACGCCTCATAGGTCTTTCACAAAGCACATACCTTGATAAGATTTTGAAGAAGTTCAAAATGGATCAGTCCAAGAAAGGGTTCTTGCCTGTATTGCAAGGTGTGAGATTGAGCTCGGCTCAATGCTCGACCACGGCAGAAGATAAAGAAGAGATGAGTGTCATCCCCTATGCCTCAGCCATAGGATCTATTATGTATGCCATGCTGTGTACCAGACCAGATGTATACCTTGCCGTAAGTTTGGTAGGTAGGTACCAAAGTAATCCCGGCAAGGAACACTGGACAACGGTCAAGAATATCCTAAAGTACCTGAAAAGGACAAAGGACATGTTTCTCGTTTATGGAGGTGACGAAGAGCTCGTCGTAATGGGTTACATCGACGCTAGCTTCGACACAGATCTGGATGACTCTAAGTCACAAACCGGATACGTGTATATGTTGAATCGTGGAGCAGTAAGCTGGTGCAGTTGCAAGCAGAGTGTCGTGGCGGGATCTACATGTGAACCGGAGTACATGGCAGCCTCGGAGGCAGCGCATGAAGCAATATGGATGAAGGAGTTCATCACCGACCTAGGAGTCATACCCAATGCGTCAGGGCCGATCACTCTCTTCTGTGACAACACTGGAGCTATTGCCATTGCCAAGGAGCCCAGATTTCACAAGAAGACCAGGCACATCAAGCGTCGCTTCAACTCCATCCGTGAAAACGTTCAAGATGGAGACATAGATATTTGCAAAGTACATACGGATCTGAATGTCGCAGATCCGTTGACTAAACCTCTTCCACGAGCAAAACATGATCAACACCAGAACTCTATGGGTGTTCGATTCATCACAATGTAACTAGATTATTGACTCTAGTGCAAGTGGGAGACTGTTGGAAATATGCCCTAGAGGCAATAATAAAAGGATTATTATTTTATTTCTTTGTTCATGATAGTTGTCTTTTATTCATGCTATAATTGTATTACCGGAAGTCGTAATACACATGTGAATACATAGACCACAACATGTCCCTAGTGAGCCTCTAGTTGACTAGCTCGTCGATCAACAGATAGTCATGGTTTCCTGAATATGGATATTGAATGTCGTTGATAACGGGATCACATCATTGGAAGAATAATGTGATGGACAAGACCCAATCCTAAGCATAGCACAAGATCGTGTAGTTCGTTTTGCTAGAGCTTTTCCAATGTCAAGTATTTCTTCCTTAGACCATGAGATCGTGTAACTCCCGGATACCGTATGAGTGCTTTGGGTGTACCAAACGTCACAACGTAACTGGGTGACTATTAAGGTGCACTACAGGTATCTCCGAAAGTGTCTGTTGGGTTGACACGGATCGAGACTGGGATTTGTCACTCCGTATAACAGAGAGGTATCACTGGGCCCACTCAGTAGTGCATCATCATAAATTTAAGTTGTCGGTAATAGTTCTTAAATCAAAGACACACTAAAATAACTCCACACACCAATCTAGCAAGAGAGCATTGGAAAAATAAGTGAACGATGATTTCATCTTGTCCATAAAACACCCAACATTTGCTACCTTTCCAAGGAGGGGAACTTTTGGTCTATGGGTGTATATACACCCTATATGGAAAAATATATTTAGTAATTAGACAAAAATTCAAGAAAATCTGAAAATATTTTTGAAATAAAGTTGACCTTCCATTGTACTTCTTTTAAAAAAAAGGCCAAAATAGTGTGAATAGTGACCTATAATGGCACATATTTTTTGTCTTTTTTCCTAATGACAACATTGGGTTTTTATTCGCGAAAATTTATATAGTAGTGCAAAACAAAGTCAAGTTTATTCCAAAAAAAACTTCTAAACTTTTTGACTTTTTTGTAATTATTAATACTTTTTTTCTCATATAGGTTGTATATACACTTAGGAACTATATGGTATTCCCCCCCTTTCCAACCCCTTCTCAGTAAATTATCTCTGGTTAAAGTGATTTTTGTGACAATTAATCATAGAAATATTTTGATTTTACATAAGAACTTCTGTGAAAATCCACAATCATAGTTGTCTGCACAGTGACTTGATAGTGAAGATACCATCATAATATTTGTGTCCACAAGTGACATGACAAAAGAGTAAGAGATATTTAGGAAGGAAAGCTGAAGGGCACATTTTTTTCCCTAACCGGACCAAACCACACTAATAGAAATACATCATCCACAAAGATACGAAGAAGGCATGGGTAAAGTAGGGAGGAAAATTTGAGCATTAGCAACAAACCCGCTGGAGGTGTCCTCAATCGAAACACCTTCTATGGGATGAAAACCTACTAATATTGGTTAAAAAATCAACTGAAGTGCTACAAATCCACCAACAAAACGACAGACAACGACCGCCATTGTTTAAGGGCACACTAATTGTCCATATCAGTCTGAAAAATAAACATAGCCCATCACATTTTCACCCAGTAATTTGGAAATCTAATGAAATCGAGGATCGTTGGTCGTAAATCTAGTAAAATGCACCTCCAAAGTTAAATCCACCAGATAAAATGGCGATTAAAAATGTACCGAAAGTATACAATTTTTTCTGCTGGTAAAAGAGCACTTTCTCTGTTGCATAATGTAGTGCATATAGATATATTTTTTAGAAGTCAGACCTCACAAAATTTGACCAAGTTTATGGAGAAAAATATTTACCTCTAGAATGCTAAACATATATAATTAGATTCATCATAAGATGTTGGTTCATATTTTCTATATTTGATATTCTAGATATAAATAGTTTTCTCTATAACTTTGGTCAGAGTTTGCAAAGTCGACTTTTAGAAAAATCTATGCGCACTATATTATGAAACCGAGGGAGCATACAATTGGATTTTAGGAGATTTACAAAAAGATGGATATATGTACTAATAGTATACAATTTGGGCGAACCAACCCGTGGTTGGACGGTAGAGGGACTGTGGTATTCCCAGCCCACCAGGATCTGGTTCTCGAATTTATTCTTGGATTTATTTCAGTATTTGCTGCGATGCGCATTCAGTGGGAGGAGACGTTCCCGTCGACGACGAGGTGCCTACGGTGACTTCGTAAATTTCAAAATGATATGCCGGCTCAATCATTCGGAGGTGCTCAGTCTTTCGTAGATGCTCATGGGGGTAAGGTGTGCGTGTGTGTTCATAGAGGTGAGCGTACGCACGTGTATATGAGCGTTTGTGTCTGTACTGTGTTCAGAAAGATATACAATTTGACTTCATAAGATTCGGCGAAAGTCCGATAGTACCAGTAGTATATATACAATTTGATACTACGTAGGTAAAATCTATCTATTTTAAAACATGATTGTGTGAACAGCTCAAATATCGTCGCAACCAGCCGTCAGCAGTGCCTAATCAACCCATGCAAGGCATTTCCTCGCTCACTCGCCCGTTCCCACGATAAGAACGTGATCGCCGTTTCAAATGCGCGTGGACTCCTATAAAAGGTACCGCACCAAACAACGTCCAACTTCGGAGCACGAGAACTCAACCCACACACAGCGCCCGCATCCGTCGTTCTCCGAGGAGACGCAAAACTTTCTCACAAAACCCGTCATGGCACCGAGGCTGGAGCGCGGCGGCAGCGGCTTCCAGCTCCCGAACTCCGAGCTGGAGGACTCCCTCTTCCTCCGCGCCCTAATCTCCGTCGTAAACGGAGACGCCGTCGTTCCCACGCTGCACCTCGAGCCGTCGTCCACGCCGCACATTGCCGCTGCAGTTCCGGCCTGCGCCAGCTGCGGCGTGGACGGGTGCATCGGCTGCATGTTCGTTGCTGCGGCGGCGCCGGCCGGCTCGAGCAGCGAGGGCGAAGGATGCTCCGCCGCGAGCTTTGTGAAGGGCGGCGGCGTGGGGAAGATCACGCGGAGGAGGAGCTGGAGCAAGTTCAGGGGCGTGAGGCAGCGCTCGTGGGGGAAGTGGGCGGCGGAGATCCGCGACCCGCACCGCGCCGTGCGCAAGTGGCTCGGCACCTTCGACACCGCCGTGGATGCCGCCCGCGCCTACGATCTCGCGGCGCTCGAGTTCCGTGGCCACCGCGCCAGACTCAACTTCCCAGACGTGGCCGCGTCGGCGTCGGCGTCGTCGTCTTTTTCCGATTCTTCTTCGGCGGCTGCGCAGTCGTACAACTTGCCGGGCAGTCCTCGCGAGAACTGGGCGTCAAAATGTTTCGTCGCGCCGACCGGAGTAGGTAGGACAGGTGGCGAGGGAGCAGAAGATCATGATGCTGGATGATGACAACTTCGTGATCCACGTTTGGATAATTTATTCATTCGCATTTCTGAAAGGATGTTGTTTAATCAGAATCGATGATCAGTAAGCATGGCGACCTGTAGTCTGTGTAGCCGCCGCCAAAGCCAGGGCACGTGCTTCAAAATTTGGCCCTCTCCTTTCATGCCCGTGACGCAACTCCCTCTTCTTCACGTTATTAATTTTCCCGGGTTAACTTTTTTTCTGACAATTTTCATGAGTAGTCCCTGTGTAAAGAAATATAAGATCGTTTAGATCACTACATATCGATGCAACACTTCCATTTTAGACAAAGCTTGCTTTGGGACTGTGGATACACGACCTTTTCGAGGACAATGTCCCCTTGAAGAATACTCGCTCTTTAACTCGGAGTCGTAGAAGCTAGTGTTGTCTTGCTTGCTCGAAACGTGCTTGAGGAGTGATGTGTCTCGTATTCAAGCGATGTTGCTTCAGAGAGCGACCACCATGGAGCATCTTGAAGTGGAGTACGACGACTTCTGCTCCAAGAGAGACATATAGAGGGAGTAACTTATATGAGCGGACTCGTTTGGTCATTCAACTCACAGTCAGATGATATCGTAACCTTGGTGGTCCACAATTCTATACTCGACTCTAGAATCTTTTGCCTTAGCATCTCTCGTTTCAAAGTTTAGACACGGCCATCAAATATTTCGAAGCACAGGCAAACCACAACTCAGAGCGTTTAGAATTATTTCTTTCTCAAACCCCACAGGAACCCCAACCACCCATTCTCCAAGGGTTTGAATGAAAAAATGACCCGCCACCTATTCCGGCCATCCCACGCCACCACCGCCATCCTGCCGGCCGCCATGAGCCACCCCAGTTTCCGCCTCCCCTTGCGCCGCATCCACGTCGTCGCCCCCCCCC
>NC_041391.1:617620770-617639692 GCF_002162155.2 Triticum dicoccoides
ATTGCCGCCACCATCACCGCCCAACTCTAGCCGCCCGTTGTCGCCTCCTATGGCGTGGTTTTGCGCAGCTGCTTCGACCTTTTGGATTCCGGTAACAAACTTCTTATTGAGAGAGTTCCTTTGTGTGAGGCTACTGAGTTTTTGTTTAAATTATTGGCTTTTATGCAATAGTGGCGGCCGCTAACTAAGGCCGTGCTTGACACTAGAGTATTTACACATTTTAAAGAGTTTTTCACCGGCTGGTACAGAAATCCCTGAAATCCCCCCTAGGCCCGTTCAGTACCCCGGTATTGGACTGGCACATCCCCAAAATTACACGCCGAACCCCTCAACTCCCGTGTGAGAGGAGACGCGAGCTACCCCTCACAAAATGTTTCCCCTGATCGTGACGGCGCCTCCTCCTCCGTCCTCCGCCGCCCTCCGTCCTGTGTCCAACAGCTCGCCGCTAGTTCACCTTCTTCGTCGACTCCGTCCAAGCCAAGCCAAACCAATCCTGCCTCGGATCCGGAGGCCTCTTGACTCTTGCCGCTGTCGTTGTCCACTCTATTGCCGCCAGCGTCCACGCCGCCTCAGCCCCTGCTGTCTTCGATGTCCAGATCCATCCGACAACCTGGAATTTTTGCTGGTATGTACTGTTGGAAATATGCCCTAGAGGCAATAATAAAATGATTATTATTATATTTCCTTGTTCATGATAATTGTCTATATTTCATGCTATAATTGTATTGACCGGAAACCGTAATACATGTGTGAATACATAGACCACAACATGTCCCTAGTGAGCCTCTAGTTGACTAGCTCGTTGATCAACAGATGGTTATGGTTTCCTGGCCATGGGCATTGGATGTCATTGATAACGGGATCACATCATTAGGAGAATGATGTGATGGACAAGACCCAATCATAAGCATAGCACAAGATCGTGTAGTTCGTTTGCTAAAGCTTTTCTAATGTCAAGTATCATTTCCTTAGACCATGAGATTGTGTAACTCCCGGATACCGTAGGAATGCTTTGGGTATACCAAACGTCACAACGTAACTGGGTGGCTATAAAGATGCACTACAGGTATCTCCGAAAGTGTCTATTGGGTTGGCACGAATCGAGACTGGGATTTGTCACTCCGTATGACGGAGAGGTATCTCTAGGCCCACTCGGTAATGCATCATCATAATGAGCTCAATGTGACTAAGTAGTTAATCACGGGATCATGCATTACAGAACGAGTAAAGTGACTTGCCGGTAACGAGATTGAACGAGGTATTGGGCTACCGACGGTCGAATCTCGGGCAAGTAACGTACCGATTGACAAACGGAATTGTATACGGGATTACTTGAATCCCCGACATCGTGGTTCATCCGATGAGATCATCGTGGAACATGTGGGAGCCAACATGGGTATTCAGATCCCGTTGTTGGTTATTGGCCGGAGAGTTGTCTCGGTCATGTCTACATGCCTCCCGAACCCGTAGGGTCTACACACTTAAGGTTCAATGACGCTAGGGTTATAGGGAAAGTTTGTATGTGTTACCGAATGTTGTTCGGAGCCCCGGATGAGATCCCGGACGTCAAGAGGAGTTCCGGAATGGTCCGGAGGTAAAGAATAATATATAGGAAGTGAGATTTTGGCCACCGGAAGTATTTCGGGCGTCACCGATAATGTACCGGGACCACCGGAAGGGTTCCGGGGGTGCACCGGGAGGGGCCACCAGCCCCGGAGGCTTGCATGGGCCAAGAGTGGGAAGGGACCAGCCCCTGAGTGGGCTGGTGCGCCTCCCACCAAGGCCCAAGGCGCAACTAGGAGGAGAGAGAGGAAACCCTAGGCGCAGATGGGCCTAAAGGCCCACCCTATGGCGCGCCCCCCTCTCTCCCCCTCCTGGCCGCCCATTCCAGTCCCATCTAGGGCTGCCGCACCCCCTAGGGTGGGAACCCTAGAGGGGCGCAGCCACCTCCCCTCCTCCTATATGTAGTGGGGGTTTTGGGGCTGCCAGAGACACGAATCTCTCTATCTCTCGGTTCAGCCCTACCTCTCCACATCCTCGTCCTTCGTAGTGCTTGGCGAAGCCCTGCTGGAAACCATGCTGCTCCACCACCACCACATCGTCGTGCTGCTGCTAGAGTTGTCTTCCCCAACCTCGCCCTCCTCCTTGCTGGATCAAGGCGCGGGAGACATCACCGGGCTAAACGTGTGTTGAACGCGGAGGCGCCGTTGTTCGGCGCTTAGATCGGAATCGACCGTGATCTGAATCACTGCGTGTACGACTCCTCCAACCGTGTTCTTGTAACGCTTCCGTATCGCGATCTTCAAGGGTATGAAGATACACTCCCCTCTCTCTCGTTGCTAGTCTCTCCATAGATTGATCTTGGTGATGCATAGAAATTTTTTAATTTCTGCAACGATCCCCAACATGTACTGGTTCTAGCTCACCTCTCCCCTCCCCTCTGTCTAGGGTTTCACTCGTTGGTCTAACCATTGGTGTGTTCCTTTATGATTTGGAGTTCCATATGATTCTTTGATGGCCTTGTATAATTTTAGTTCTTCTAATATGCTTGCTTGGGGCGAGATTTGGTCTGCAGTTTGTAGTCTAAGATGCACTTACAACTTTGATTAGAGAGGTGATGCATTCCTTTATATGCAGAAGGATTTTTTAGTACAAAGGGGATAATGTCTTTACATGCAAGAGGATTGTTCATTTGTTTGCTTGCACTGATACAACCTATTCAATTGTTCAAAATCTGAAGAATCTATTTGTCATGTTCAGAACAAAGGGGATAATGTCTTCCCTTCACTTTTATCAATGAACATGGACACTACTTAATGGACTATTGGCAATCTTTGTATTGTAAATGGAGAACAATGCCTTTATTGTAGATAATTGTCCTAATACATAACGAGATGGGACACACACACACCCTTCAGTTTATAGTGCAGGCAATTTGGAGTAATACTTTTGTTGCTTCCCTTTCCTAGAAGGCTAAAAGTATTTGGAGCTAAAGTTTGGACTTTGAACAAGGTTTCTGCTTAGTGATATAGCATGATCATTAGCTTGCCCTTGTCTTTTTTCAAGTACAAACATCAGAAAGTTGTGGCAAAAAGTTTATTCATTTTGTGCCAACAAACCAGGATGGATTGCTCATCCTTTTATTGATATTTTTTTATGGGAGTTGATGTCTGAGATTCTTGAGTCTCACACTTTGGACTGAAATTGTAGTATATGTGAATAGCAGCACGTGAGAGACATATGTTAGAGTCGATGGCACTAAACTACCTTTAAGCCTTGTATAAATATACCTTGATTAATGGTGCTATACAAGATACTTTTTTCCCTGATGTGGATATGTTTTTACTTGCTAAGTAGCCTTAGTAATGTAACATGCTGAATGGCAGGTGCACTACCGAGTTTACTGTTGAATGGCATATTTTTTTGTTTTATACCATCTTTATGTTCGTGTTGTATATAGTTCTTCTTATACCATGGTCTGTATGTTGATGGGTCTTTCCAATTTAACCCTTGGACCAACTGATTATAGGGACTCCAGCCTTGGTTTATAGTCAGAGTGGACAAGCAGCCACCTTTGTGGGATCCCGTTAAAACGCCAAAGTTTGGTATGCCTTATATTTACTATGGCTTGTTAGCTCTCTCATTCTTATTAGCTCTCTAATTCTTTTCATTGTTCCTTGATTGCTTGGGATAATTTTGAAATATGGAGAGAACAGTATCGGTCATGATGGTCATGTTCCCTCGTCACTATGCATTTTCTAAACATTTTCTTTGCTAGTTGCAATCATAGAACATCCAAGGAACCAGAAAAAAAATCTTCACATATACATTGAAATTCCTATGCTCCATAACACTTGTAGTAGTATTTTTGGAAAAAAAGTTCATGTGTGCTCAAGATCGCTGCTTTCTCGCGGAGTTATTTTGTGTCTTGTTTGCTACCTAAGAAACCAAATAGTAGCAAACGAAAGAGCCGCCACCCCCCAAAAGCTAGTTGTGATGGAATTGTTTGAGGACCTACTATTCTGTTCATGAAGTGTGTGCCATTCCTGGTATGTTTGCACTCTTCTATAATATTCATATTCTGCAGTATTGCAATTTGATAGCAAGATGCTTGGGCTGTGTATGAGCTTTAGCAAGTTTTTCTTGCTATGATTTTGTTTAAGTTGTAAAGATTGGATTTTTGTTTTGCACCATCTTATTAATGTTTGGAATTTTTTGTTGTGCTGCTGCTGATTCTGTGGTTCTATACCAAATGTTGTTGTTGTAATTAGTGTTACACTGCTGTTGTACCAAACAGGGGAATTGTGGGGGTGGGGGTTTCAGGAGAATTGAAGGGATCCGGTGGAGGGGAGGAGATCACCAAATCCCGTCCAATCTCCAAGCCCCTTGGGGGTGGGAAAACAACAATACGAAATGAGGCCTAAGGGTTAGATTGGAGAGCTATTGGCGCCATGATCGATTGTCTTTGGAAGGTTGCGGGTCATATCTCCATCACCATGTAACTTCTCTACATCGCTGGACGGTGTCCTTTGTGCTTCTATTTTATTACCTTGGGAATTGTTGCTTTATCTATTATAAGTGGGGAGAAAGCCTATTTCCAAAATGTATTGCTCGTAGACTAAATTGCACAAAACACTGTTATCTCACCCCACTTAGTGTATCTTAGTCAAAGTAATCTTTAGTTTGAACATCTACAATCCTCATTTTTAGCATACCTTTTTTTTGCAAAAGTTGACAGGAAGCCAAATGATTACATCACTGGAATATCAGCGAAGTAGGGTCACTAAGGACGTATTACTGTTTAATAGACAATAGTACACATGCCATTTTTTGTTTTAGAGGCACTACTTAATTCCTTCGTTTCTTTATATTAGGTGCATTTGTTTTTTGATAAAATTCCACACTGTAAGATGCATTTGTTCTAATTCCTCGTAATTCTGTTCTTGGCCCTCCAGAAAAAGGAAAGTATCTCCCAGCTGATTGCATGTGTCTCTCCTTGTAGAGAAGAAAAGAAAATTTACTACAAGAAATATGTCAACTTGTGACCACCACTATTGGTCACTGAAAGGTCACAAATTTCCATTTGCGACCTTTTTGTGACCAAAAACACAAGGTCAAAAGCTGGCCGTCATAAACTGACTATAGCGACCTTTCTTCTGGAATGGTCGAAGACGTTTACGACGAAAATATGTCCACTATGGCGTTTTGGTCACTAGCAACCTCCCCAGGCCACGTAGGCAGCCAGCGTGGCAAGCTGATGTGGCACAAGATTCAGCCCGATCCAATTCAGTTTTCTACATGGGCCTAGCCCATTAATTCAGCCTTTCTATATTTTTTTCTGTCGTTTTTTGGTCGACTTCATGGGCCTGGCCCAACATTGCAGCCTTTTTTATTATTGGGCCTTGGCCTTTTCGTCTAAATAATTATAATTTCCTTTTTTTTAATTAAATGGGTCCACCAGTCAGATGGGTCCGGTTGTCAGGTTCTGGTAACTGGGTCCGATTTGTCATGTTCTGGTAAGTGGGTCCCATCTATCAGGCTCATATTCTTCATATTCGAACCAGTATTTAAATGGGCAGACAAAAAGCACACATAATACTTTAAATAAGAGCAACCAGATCCTTACAAGTGTAATACAGTGGCAATCACAGTAATGACTACAAGTGTAATACAATACTTTACAAGCTTTACAAGCAATCACAAACTCACAACATGCCAAACTCGTTGGACTACAATAGTGATATGAACAACATGCCGAACTAGCTGGACAACTGTAGTTAGGGCTCGGAACAAACAAAACGACATTCAAGAAAACAGACAACATGCCTTCCTCGGTCGCCCTGTTACATGAATCAGCAGGGAAGAATCAGAAAAGGTGAAGAATCAGAACAAACCATTCAAGAAAAGGAAACTTATTTAGAATGATAACAAAAGTTGAGCTAGTACCATGCTTTTTGTTCTCCAGCTAGTTAAAATGAGATAACTCGTTCATACAAGAAAACAGAGACGCAATATGAACACACGGCAGGATTGACAAGTACACAGCAGGATTCAATAATGTTTTAGGATCGCAAGACACCAATATAAGCTAGAATTGACAAGTACACATCAAGATTCAATTCATCTTGCCCATATACAGCAACCAACAGACATCTAACATTTCAGCATGCACATACAATTTATTTACTTATTTTTGAGCAAAACCGCCCACTGCTAAACAGAATGTCCTTTCATTTGATAAACAGAATGCATACAAACTAATTAGCAGTACTATATATGATGCGGCATACGGACAGAACCTTGTTATCATTAGGGAGCAACAGGGGGTGGGGGAAGATTTCGATCGGCTTCGTGTCAGCTGCCATCACCACAAACTCAGAGTCTTGGTAGCTGGGGAAAATAGAAAACGGAGATTAAAAATCAAAGGAACTGAAATTAGTAGGACCGACCAAAGCACGCAGCTAGGGACTGGTCACCTTCAAGGTAGAACAATGAATTAACTAGTTTTAGTCAAAGTCGTAAGCATGCACATACAGACATACATACGAATTGAACCAGAATCCATGTATGTTTGTGCACTTAATTGCAGGTTCTATCCAACTTGCAATTGGAAGGAGTACAACCTAGTTTACTAGCAGCCTAACAAAAGATTCAGGTTCTTGGTTTGGTGCATGAATCCTGCTGTCATAGACAGACAGAGAGGAAAGAGCACTGACGGCACAACTACGACAGCAGAGCGATGCGAGCCAGTCAGGCAGTGCTTGATAAGCTATTGATAAGCAGTTTGCACACAATTAGCAGGCAACCAAAAAAGTAATGTTGTATACTGTTCTGCAGTAAAGAGTAGAATTTCTTTCTGTTGGCTCTGAAATTTCTGTCCATGGTGCACACATGACATACCATCGATTTGAATGTGAAACTTAATTCTGCACAATTTAGTTGCTTATAAATTTCAGCACCAGATTAGCATGTCTCGTTACTAATGAAGTACTTCCTTTATCAATCATAGAATGGAAGGAATCACACAACATCAGGTAGTACTTTAATTGGATTTAGTAGTAAATCTGTAGATACATGTGGTTGGTATCTACTAGTATCTGGTGTTCTAATTAGAGAGTTGCTAGTGTGTTTTACTTACCCTTCTCTGCTCTTCTTTTCTACTCCCTCCGTCTGGAAATACTTGTCGAAGAAATGCATAAAAATGAATGTATCTAGAACTAATATACATCCAGATACATCCATTCCTCCGACGAGTATTTCGGGACGGAGGGAGTACAAGCGAAAGCAGAGCAGGGAGAGCAAGCACACTACCATAACATACAAAGCCATCTACAACCAGCCCAAAAACATACATACCTACAGGACTCACTCACGCACTGCCATTGTGTTATGGATGAGCAAGTCTAGTGTGCGAGAGAAAATGCAGACAAGTTGAGGTAAAGTGCTGACCTCACGCTGTGAGGAACAGATCGAGGAGCTAATAACTGGGCAATGCAGCACCAAGTCCGACTCTACTACTACTACCTGTGATGCATCATTGTTGATCCATGGCAGATAATAGTAAAGATTAGAATCCATGATTTTGATACAGAAGTTACCTAGCCTGGTAGCCTAGCATAGAACAGCACTACATAGTACTTGGCCAGCAATTTTGAGCAATTCAGTGACCGCATCGCATGACAACAAATATAAAAACTATGAACAACATTGCATACAATGTGTGACAACAGAGAACACATTTGACAATGCAGAACGCATGCGCAACCACACATCCCATAACAGGGTTACAATCTAGAGGCAGTTAGCTAGCTGCTACTAGATCGCTCACTCATCAATATAGAACTGCAAAAGAGCGCAAAAGAAATAAATCAACGAGAGCATAAGGCATACTGTAGCCAGCTAGCTAGATTTCATCTTGAGACTTATCCTTGTGCTTCTGTAGCATCTCGATAACTTGGTCCAGGGGTGGGTCTCCGGGCCTCCGAAAAACCCGGTCGCCGATCTTGAACTTGTACGCCTCCGGCTGCACAGAATGAACTCCTTCAACTACAAAACACATACGGAATTAAAAGGACGCCGGTAAGAGCAGGGAAGAACAACGTTCGATAATGCTTCATAGTAACTAAGTAATCGATCCTTGATAAAGTTGCGCAACATTATTATTTCACAGTGTATTGGCCAGTCATAACATGCACATTTTCAGTATTTGTAGTGTCCTAAATCTGAGGATAATAAAGGGGGCAAAGATAGTAGTATGAAGGAATGACACGTATGATTGAAGATTTGTAGTGTCCTTTGTGCTACAGCAGTGGTATAGTGGGACAAATGCACCATAAAAAAGTGGTGATGGTAACTGCAACTGATTCCCGGATATTTGATGAGCAAACAAGCATGTATTGTAAGAAGCATTTTGTCCCTTGGAAATCAGCATGTACATACAAGTCGATTTGAAATATTTCTCCCCCAATGCAGCACCCAGTACATTGGTACAGGCACTAGTGAATCAGAAAACAAAATGATGACTGCACCAATGGTAAGCAACTGCAAGCAATCTTCTGTCCCCAAACAGTCGATGAGTCAACAAGCATGTAATGAGGTAAACAACAATCCAGCAAGTGCAGGAAGATGAAGCTGCTCCCTCCAACAGGAGGGAAGCCACAACAGCAATTAGATCTACAGAAATCATCTACAAATCTATACTAGGGAGGGCGTTCTCAGGAAACAGCAGGGGGCAAGGTACAATATGCATCCATGGGGCAAGCAAAGCAGAGCGGATTATTAGGCGAGAACCATGCCAATAAACCTACTAATATGTTAGGCGTAGCTACTGACCACAACTAGCAGCTGCTTCAAAATGATACACAAATCGCAAGGCGAATGAGAGCAGGAGACCTCGTAAGAGGCCGATTTGAGAACTTGCATGCCGAGGATGAGGAGGTCAGGGTCTCCTGGAGCGCGAGGGCGCGGAGGATCTTGGTGACGGCGAGCGGGAGGACGCGGGCGAAGGCGTCGGTGATCCCGCGGTAGGGCCGCGTGAGGGCGCCCCAGCGCAGCATCTCGGCCTGGTTCTGCAGCAGCAGCTTGACGCGCTCCACCGGCGCCGCCCCCGTCTTGGCCAACACCGCCGCCGCGCCGCCCGCGCCGCATGCGCACGACCGTCGCAGTAGGAGGCGGCGCACGACCTCGGCGTCCGCGGATCAGACGGCCGCGAAGAGCGCCTGGTGGGAGAGCGGCGGGAGATCCATCGTCGGGCGGGCGGCCAACCGGAGAGCCGGCGCGGAGCTGACCAAACGGAACCCTAGCGCGTCGGCCGACCTGCTCGACTCGATCTGGGGCATAGGGTAGGAGAGATGGCGAGGGAAGGGAGTGACGAGGTCGGCGGCGGTGGTGAGGAGGGCTGCGAGGTCGGCGGTGAGTGGGAGCGGCGGGGAGAAGACTGGATCGAGGGAGGAGGTGGCGGCGGCTGCGAGGAGAGGAGGGAGTCGATGGGATCTGACCTAGGGTTTGGGCTGCGGGTGGGGGGTATCTCTTTTTCATTTTATTTTCTTTTTTTTCAGTAGATAGATGGATGGATGGATGTGGGATGGAGAGATGGATGGATGGATGGATGGGCGCCATGTCATCGATCCGTGGGAAGAGTCCTGATTGGTTCAAAAACCAGTGATTTAAAAAACTATCTAAGTACTAAAAATAGAGGGATTTTGTGAAGTAGCTATCAAATATATTTTGCAAAATGGCACCACACAAATTTTCACTAGAGTTAGACCATATTTTATGGATAAGGACTAATTTCTATGCATTTTTGATCTTTCTAGCTATTTTTAATCATTTTCCGAGTGCCCGAAAGGAGGTTTTTTTGTGAAGGAACTACCAAATAATTGTTGCAAAGTTGGACCAAATCATTTTTCTAAAATACTAGGACATATTTAATGCACAATTGACCAAATGGTTGGGTGTAAAAAGTTTTGATCCACCTCTCGTGAAAAAGACAAATTTCCGCCGATTTAGTTGGAAGCGGGTCAAATTTGAACTGCAGCTACCTCATCGTTTGCTATTTATTTTTTCCAAAAATCATTTCTAGGTACATAAGTATCTATTTAATCAGAGAAACACCAAAAAAATTCCAAGATTCAACAACTAGCTAGGAACGGTCATTCCCGCTGTTTTGACCGCATTTTGAAACGGGCATAAAAAATTCAAAAAAAATCAAAAAATTGGGAAACCTTCGCATTGTGTCATTATATGTGGCCAAGTTCCCAGGAAAAATAACAAACTTGTAATACGGCAATTATTTTAAAAACGTGTTCTCAGAAATGAGCTATCATCTCTCAAGATTCATGGCTTTCAAGGCAAATGATCAAACTTATGGCCACATTCGTGGCATAGTTTGTTCAAATGATCTCATATTGTGCACAAGGGTGCATATTGGAATGGCAAACAATGTTGCCTAAGGAAGTTTTCATTTTCTTTGGACGAAAAAAACCATTTTTTATTTTTCGAGTGCCCGAAAGGAGGTGTTTTTGTGAAGGAACTACCAAATAATTGTTGCAAAATTGGACCAAATCATTTTTCTAAAATACTAGGACATATTTAATGCACAATTGACCAAATGGTTGGGTGTAAAAAGTTTTGATCCACCTCTCGTGAAAAAGACAAATTTTCGCCGATTTAGTTGGAAGCGGGTCAAATTTGAACTGCAGCTGCCTCATAGTTTGCTATTTATTTTTTCCAAAAATCATTTCTAGGTACATAAGTATCTATTTAATCAAAGAAACACCAAAAAAATTCCAAGATTCAACAACTAGCTAGGAACGGTCATTCCCGCCGTTTTGGCCGCATTTTGAAACGGGCATAAAAAATTCAAAAAAAAATCAAAAAATTGGGAAACCTTCGCATTGTGTCATTATATGTGGCCAAGTTCCCAGAAAAAATAACAAACTTGTAATACGGAAATTATTTTAAAAAAGTGTTCTCAGAAATGAGCTATTATCTCTCAAGATTCATGGCTTTCAAGGCAAATGATCAAACTTATGGCCACATTCGTGCCATAGTTTGTTCAAATGATCTCATATTGTGCACAAGGGTGCATATTGGAATGGAAAACAATGTTGCCTAAGGAAGTTTTCATTTTCTTTGGACGAAAAAAACATTTTTCATTTTTCGAGTGCCCGAAAGGAGGTTTTTTGTGAAGGAACTACCAAATAATTGTTGCAAAATTGGACCAAATCATTTTTTTAAAATACTAGGACATATTTAATGCACAATTTACCAAATGGTTGGGTGTAAAAAGTTTTGATCCACCTCTCGTGAAAAAGACAAATTTCCGCCGATTCAGCTGGAAGCGGGTCAAATTTGAACTGCAGCTGCCTCATAGTTTGCTATTTATTTTTTTCCAAAAATCATTTCTAGTTACATAAGTACCTATTTAATTAGAAATACATGGTTTGATGGAGAGACATCGAGGTTTCGACGGTGGCCGAGGGCCCCAACTCTAGAGCGCGTAAGCTCGCATGCCCGCCGCGTGGTCACCGCGTGACCGTGTCGTTGCCATATGTTCTGGGCGGCCTAGGCATGTCTAGTGGTTTGGGAACTCCCCAGGTAGGTGCTAGGAAGAAAATCACAACATAAGATTCTCACGAGGAGACCGATCGATGCTTAAACATGAATAAGCAGCCAAGTGTTTGATTAGCGGTACGGGAAATGTACATGGCTAATGGCCGTGAGTTTTGGCTGAGGATGATGAGTTACTAAGAAGACCGTCTTCACAAATTTTCAGCTCAAAAGGAGGAGCCTAGGTGGTACTTGCTTTGCAAACCACCACACTGGACATAAATACGAATGTTGAAGCTCGGCTCAAAATAATGAATGGATTGAGCTGGCATTTGGTGGAGGATGGTTATTTGGGCATAGGAAAGCACTGTAGAAAATGGATACTATTTGGACATGCCAAAGTGGTACTTCCTTCACAAACTGTTGTTCTGAACAGAATAGGAAAATGAATATTTTTGAATTATTTTTGAACTAGGAATGGAAGGCTTTTACATATTTGACGAAGATATGACCCAAAGAATTTATGATCTTTTTTTGGGAATTTTGGAAATGACAGAAATATAGGTTGCTTCACAACCTAGGGCAAAAACTGCCACATGGACATGACACTTAGGCAAAACTGATGAGATGGCGCCTAGTCATCGCAACCCACCACAATTTACAAGGCTATGACCATCTATATTGGTCGTTAACAACTAGAAATAAGGCAGCGGACTAGCGCTGTTTGCTTTATGACCATTTCGTGTAAGGAAATTACGACCTTTCTGACCAAAATGGTCGCAATGGTTTAGCGTTTGGAGCCCCCCGAACAGCTTTTGACCAATTGGTCTGAAATGGTCATAGATCTATGACCAATTCTTCCAAGGTCACTAACAGAAGGTCACAAGTTGACATATTTCTTGTAGTGATTATCTCTCTCCCGATTGTGTGTATCTCTTTCTTTGCTAGCCTAAATGATCTACTTGCCGCTAATCGACGAATTTGACAAGGGTACCTAATTTGTCCATAAATATGTGACTTGGTTGCCTTACAAAATAATACACCTTACATAAAGGAATGAAGGGAGCAAACAATAATACACACGACATTTCCGATTAGAGACAACTCGAGCGGGAGTAGGTCTTTTGATTTTCAAACTTTCATATCTTTTGAATAAAATATTCAAATTAAAATCTGTTTTCATATTCGTGTTTTTTGTGACGAGGGCTTTCAAATAAGTTACATTTTTAATATGCTCTGATTAATTTTGAAAATAAATGTTAAGTTTCAACTCTTGAAATTTAGCAGAGGAGCCGATAAAATCACGATTTTTGTGCCTACGACCGACAAAAAAAGGTCTTAAAATCTTATTTGTGGAAATTGAAAAGAGCCAAGTGAGAAAATCGTAGTTTCAAATGAAAAATTGTAAATTTCAATGAGTGAAACTTAAAACTTGTTATGCTCTTGTGTGGGATTCAACTACTTTACGAATCGCGAAACAATCGAGCGGCCATACAAGACTTGGCTGGCAGGTGTGTGCTTCCACACCTGCATACCCGTGCGAATTTCCGCAACTCGAGCTTGTCTTGCCAGGTCGACGCTGGCTCGGCCCAGCTACCGCATATGCGAGATGGATCAAGAGCGTACCAAGTGGTTTTTTTGGACCGGAACGACCGTTGCTTTTTAGGCCGGCTCGTGTTCAACCATTTCTTTCAGGCCTTGATCTTTTACGACCAAGTGGTAGCGTTTGTCTACATCTGAGAACCAGGCATTTGGCGGATTAGACTATAGGCATGTGGATCGTTCAAAAGGGGAACGGGGCATGGGAGCGCTCTCGCGACCGACCGCGGCGGCCGCCACTCTGGCCCCGCCGCCCACCGCTGCCGCTGCTTCCCTGCTGGCTGGAACCGCCTAGGGCGCGTTGCCTCCGTCGCCGGCCGCGTTGCAGCCCCCGGATCGGTTCTCTCAGTCCAGATCGGGAGGATCTGGAGCCTGCGTCCCTTGCCCTTTCAGTCTGGATCGGGAGGATCTGGATCGGGTCTCCACGCTCCTGTCGCCGCCGGCGGCTGGCCACGGCTCTGCTACTGCCGTTGGGGCTGGTGTGCTCTTGGTGACGCCCCTCGTGACACTCTCTCCCAACCTCGCGGCTACATCTTCACACAGCAACGCGCGCACCAAGTCTGAAGCTTCCGCCGCCGCACTTGCTCTCCGCAGGTCCGACCCATCTGTGGGTGGCCGATGGACACTTCACCTCGCCGAGCCCGCCACAGCGACATCTACGACCCCGCCACTCTCCGCTCCTCTGGTCGACGCCTCCACTGTCCGCCTGGCGCCGCGTCCACCCCTGCCAGGTCCTGATATGGCGGCCGAGCCAGCCACTAGTCCCCTGCATCTGGTCCAAGGGGAGCCGGATCCTGCTGCCACCGCCCCGGCGACCTCTTCTCTCGGCAAGCTGTCGGCCCCTCTGGCGCCGGCCATTCATTCTCGGATGTTGTTGCCGCTGCCAGGTGACTCCGTCCAAGGGGACGGCACGCCTACCACATGTTCAAGTTGGGGTGATTGGCATGGCTGCTTCCATCGGGATGCAACACATGGTGTTCCAGTGTGCGGCGTGCCCGCGCGTTCTAGGGATCTTCTGGATGGATGGCACCTTGTATCGGGGCGTCGCTCGTCGCCTCGCGTGCCCTGCTGTGACTCTGCGTCCATAGCTCGGCCAGCTCTCCCGGCATGGCTGAGAGACCGTTGCTTCCGGTGCCTCTCCAAGGGTCATCGTGCTCGTGAGTGCAGGGACTCATTCCGGTGCATGGGATGCCTCCGATTTGGCCACAAAGTGTGTTTCTGTTGTGCACAGCACCGCACCGACCAGACTACGACACTGCGACATGCTGCTCCACCATCCACCCCAGCGCCTGCATCAGATGTCGATGCAACACCGGTCGATGTGGCATTGCAGCTCGTCCTTGTGGAGCAGACTGAGCTACTCCGCGCTGAGCTTCGCGACTACATTGCGCGAGTTGGGAGTGTTTTGGCAAGTGCAGAGGCTGCTCTTGCCAAGCTCCAGGTTGTGCCCGTTGTGTCCCTGTTGCCCGAGATCCACGATGGTTCTGCCGATGTGGAAGCAGGCATGTATGGAGATCTCTCCCCTCGTGCTACATCCTGCCTGTCATCGCTGCCTGTCATGCCGATTGCTTCTGAGAGTGAAACCGTTGTTGAGGTCGTTGCTCCGGTGCTGCAGGTTATGCCTGAGCTGCGGAAGCTTTGTGAGGAGCCCACTTCGCCTACTTCGATGGTGCTTCCTAAGGAGATGGAGTCGCTTGGAGGGGCCTTGGCGATGCCGACTGCGACCTCACCTCCGTCGTTGGAGCCCAATCACCTGATCACCTTTGTGGACTGTGGGGGTTTGGATGCTGCTATTGTTGTCCCACCTGTGGCTGTTGGCTAGGTGGCATCTGGGGGTGCCGAGGTTGATGAGGTAGGTGCTTTGGCACCTAATTCTGAGGCGTTGAAGACCATCAGATCGCCCATCTTTGACCGTGAAAGTATGATGGCATGTATTGATGAGGTGGTCTACGCAAAAAAGTTTTGCCGCTTGCTCGCTGGTTTGGAGGCAGCTAGCCCGGGGTCTGGCAAGGCGATTGCCGGCCTCCTAGCAAAGGAGATTTCTACGGGAAAAATCAAGAAGGTGAAGAAGGCTCTCAGGAGCATAGGCAAGAAGAGTGGCGCCATTGGTAAGGCGTCCGCGGCTGCTTAATGGATGATACTCAGTCTCTTCGATCACCATCTCCGATTGGCTCGTCTTCGTGGATTGGGTGGTGTCTGTTGTATTCAACCTTAGTTTCGTTGGGAGTTTCATTGCGACGTAGAAGTGCGAGGGATCATGGTTGTTGCCTGTTATGTATGTTTGTCGGGTTGATCGGGGGGTCATTGAGTTTTTTTATTAGCGAGTAGTCCGTATGTGGTTTATATGTATGGGTTTTTGCCCGGTTTTCCGTTAATTAACCAGACAATTCTCTTTTTCTTAATTAATCAATGAGGCAAAACTTTTGCTTCCGTTTCAAAAAAAGAAACCATAGACATGTGTGAAAGCTTTGCCTTAGATGCATATACAAAATGAACAAGCAGTTTCGCTTTCACACCCCATGCCGCTGGGAGCTCTGAATATTCCATTCATCCTAAACAAGTTGGGGGTCAAAGTCTACGAGTCCTCTGTCAGCGTTCGGTTCAACACACAGCGCGCCAGGTCGCAGGGTTCACTCCAATTCCAGTTAGCGCCTGCCCCATTTGTTCGTTTAGCACCATCACGTATTAGCTTGTTCCTGAAATAAAATGCAAGACGGTGTTTCTGTTTACTGGCACTGTACAGTGTTTAGTGTGCACCATCTCAGATGTAAGAGGGATTTCAAATCGTGGACACGGATTTTTGATGGGCGATGCTGAGCGCATCCTGTCCGTCAGATCCGCCCATCCTGAGCCAATGGATCTTTATCCAACCAGATTGTGCTAGCCCAGATCGTCTTCTTCCTCTCGCTAGCGCGTACGAGGAAAAGGAACTCCGTCTCACCGGCCGCGCACGTTCTCCCTCGCCGCCGCCTCCTCGCCTACCCTCCTCGTCGCCACCCTCGTCGCCCTCGCCGGCCGTCTTCTCCGGCCGCCATGGTCGCCGGTCCCAGCCCTCGGCGGCCGTCCTCGTTGCCGGCTTCGCCCATGCAACAGCCCACCCCTGCGGTTGTAGCTTCCATGGAAACCGTTGTAGCTCCGGTGGCGACGACCGGAGCACACCGGCGTGCTCACCGGTGTGCTCGTTGGCGCTCATCCCCTGTTTGCAACAAAAAAAATCAAGCGCCGGGGGATATGCTCAGTGCTGCAATCGACGACGGAAAAAGCTACAACCGCTGATGCAAAAAGCTTCAACCGGCTATGAAAACAGTTTCAACTCGTACGACGAAAAATTATGAACAACCAAAGAAAAGTTACAACCGATGACAAAAAAGCTTCATCTGGCGACGAAAAAAGCTTCATCCGACAATGGAAAAAGCTTCAACTGTGGAGTCGTAAGCCATGGATGACAAAATGAAAAGCTGCAACCGGCTGTTACAAAACGCCATGGCCGGATGTAGCTTCCAGCGATGCCGATTGTAGCTTTCACAACCGCCGGTTGCAGCAAAAAAACACATCGTCGTCGCCGTCGGCGCATCATCGTCGTGAACGGTTGTAGCATTGGTCAGCGACACTTCCCCCGGTTGCAGCTCCGATGTGCATGGTTGTAGCATCTCCGCGGATCGGTTGTAGCTCCTGCGTGATTGTAGCGTTTCCGCTGATGACGGCGTCGCCTGGCTACAGCTCCAGCGAACTCGGGTAGCAACTCTAGAGAATGTGGTTGTAGCTTTTTAGGTGAACGGTTGTAGCTTTGTCGACACACCTCGCCGGTTGTAGCTCCGGTGTTCACGCGTTGTAGCATCATTGCAGGGTGGTTGTAGCTTTTTGATACGTGGTTGTAGCATTGATGCCGTTGTCTGCCAGGTCGTGCGGCAACCTCCGAGCACCGGCAGCTCGAAGCAACCTCCGGCGAGCGGCAGTAGGCCGCGTCCTCAGCAGGTCCTTCATGCTGCCGGTTCCCAAAGCAGCTGGTCCCTGCGGTGGCTTGTCCAAGGTTGGGCTTGTCCCTCCCAAGCAGTAGGGAGAAGGAAGATGGCAGCGGGATTTGCTGCCTTCTCTGGGCGAGATTGCTGCCAGGTCGCCAATGTGCGGTGGTGGCAGTTTATCTCCGGCGAGATTGCTGCCGTGTTTGGGAGAGGAGGTTGCAGCGAAGAAGAAGCTGGGCTGGGTGTGAGAATGAAGATAAGGGAGGAGGATGACGTTGAGGTGGGCCCTCACACCTAACGTGTCGCAATTTGTATCGCTAGGAGCTGCGCGCGTGGGCTGAACCGGCCGAAGCGTTCGGCCGGCGCGCCGAACGCAAGCGTTTCCCAGTTTTGAAACATGGTTCCACGCACACCCATTATAAATAGAAAAAGTAAATAAGTAAACGTTACTCTTTTGGATCCATATTAATTGGGGAGTAGTAAAAAATAAACAGTTCTGATATTTTGTATGATGAATAATCGAGTGTTATACTCACGTGTGAAGTTTCATGAGCAAATAACATCTGTGGTATTTTAGGCAAGAAGACAAAATTGATGCTTATAAAAAAGACCATTGTTTCAAGTAATTTGGAGGTCCGAATTTGTTTTCATCGCTAAGATACTATAGTGGTCATTTCTTCGTGAAACTTCACATGTGGGTAGAACAGTCGACTAGAGTTTTGTAACCTAAAATTTTAGAATTGTTGGATTTTTTTGATATTTTTTTGGTTTTTTATTTACTAATTATATTGGGTGTTTGTGGAAACTATGTTCATCATTGTATTTTGGTCAAAACCGCCAGCTATTGTCAAACGGTCATTCGCTAAATAAGGAAAACTTAACAGCATAATATGTGTGAACAGTTGTAAACAGCCGTTAGCAGTGAGGATCTGCTTAATCATCCATCCAGGCATATCCACACTCGCTCTCCTGTTTTCCGCACCTCCGTTCCCACGACAAGAACGTGTCCAGAAGCTCGTCCTTCAAAATTTGCGCGCGGTGATGAACTTTCTATACCACAGGAGTACTATAAAAGGCACGGCATCAGACCACCTTAAACACATCACTGAGAATAGGTCAACCAGACAGCACATGAAGCAAAACTTTCTCGCGACGCTGACCTGACCACGTAGGTACGGTACGTCACAGCTGAGCTGCACGAGTGCACGTCATGGTGCCGAGGCTGGAGCGCGGCGGCAGCGGCGGGTTCCAGCTCCCGAACTCCGAGCAGGAGAACTCCCTCTTCCTCAGCTGTAAACGTCGGGTTACATGTTTCACGTTGCATGTAATTGTATGAGTTGTGGGGATTCAACGCCGGCGTTTGCTGCCACTCCGACCGCGGGGACGTCTGCTGCAGCTGCTGGGTGCGTTCGGTGTGGCGTCGGCGTGGACGGCTGCCTCGGCTGCGACTTCGACGCCGAGGCGATGGCTGGCTCCAGCAGCGAGGGGGAAGGGTACTCCGCCGCGGGCTTCGGGAGGGATTTTAGATACTGATGGAATTCAAAAATGAAATTATTGGTAGACAAAGCATATATTTGGAAGCATATACTCTCTTCGTTTCAAAAGAGAAAAATTCACTACAGGTCCATTTACATGCACTGGCGTTAACTTTAGTCCCTGCGATTACAAATACCCGCAATACGGTCACCAAAACTTGCTCTAGGGGTCATCTACGGTTCATTATACGATTTTCTATACGTACGCGCTGAGCTCGCCTTGGTCAACGGCTGCCAACTGTGTGTTAACTGCCACATGCGCTTGCTCGCTCGAAT
>NC_041391.1:617639934-617657649 GCF_002162155.2 Triticum dicoccoides
CCCCGCCGCACATACCACAAGCAGCAGCAGCCGACGTGTGGACTTGGCTCAAGTACTCGAGCCGTAGCACTTCCCTCTGTAGCAGCTCTCGCTCGGATAAACGCAAATGGCGACGGCGGTCCACCAGCTCTTCTTCTTCGCGCTGAGCGTGGGCGGCAGACTCGGGCGTCCGCGTCCGCGATGGACTGGCACGAGGTGCTGTCGCGGAAGTGTCGGCTGCCGCTGCGGAAGGTGTCGGGCGAGCACGGCCCGCCGCAGCTGGGCGAGCTCAAGGACCGGCTCGAGTACCTCTACAGGCCAGCGACTGCGGGCACTGCTCCACGGTGGTGCGCCTCAACATGCCCCAGGGCCCCTTCGTGGCCATGGACCCCCGCGTGGTGGCGCTCTTTCCCGGTCCTCTTTGCCATCGCCGTCGCCGCCGCTGTTTGCAGCCGCCGCAGCTCATGATCGATGCAACGAATCCGTGTTCTGATTGAAGCCATGGAAGGAGATACGTGATGTTTTTTTTGAATAGAGCAAGGCACCTGAAAGGTGCCCAAATTTCTATTGACAGCTTATGGGGTTATTCCAAGTTACAGGGGCAACAGACTGAAGAATAAGAGACAGAGCCTGAAAAAGAGGCTGCAATGGAAAAGCAAAGAGAGGTTGAAAACTAATCAAACAGATGAACTGCAGCTTAAAGAAAAGACCACCAGCGCCGGTAGAGATGTGTTGTCATATGCTTGTGGTAACACCAAAGTTCTTGCAGGCAGGAGGACCCTTGCTTTGAGTGCTGTTTTTAGTAGCAATACACCTTGTGTAGTTGGAACCCTGTGCCAGAGAATTGAGCTAGAGCAGCCGCAACAGGACAGAGGTGTTGGGGAACGTTGCAGAAAATAAAATTTTTCCTACGGTTTCACCAAGATCCATCTATGAGTTCATCTAAGCAATGAGTGAAAGGAGAGATGCATCTACATACCACTTTGTAGATCGCGAGCGGAAGCGTTCAAAAGAACGGGGTTGAAGTAGTCGTTCTCGTCGTGATCCTATCACCGGAGATCCTAGCGCCGAACGGACGGCACCTCCGCGTTCAACACACGTACGGTCAGCGTGACGTCTCCTCCGTCTTGATCCAGCAAGGGGGAAGGAGAGGTTGATGATGATCCAGCAGCACGACGGCGTGGTGGTGGATGCAGCAGAACTCCGGCAGGGCTTCGCCAAGCTGCTGCGGGAGGAGGACGAGGTGTAGCAGGGGGAGGGAGGCGCCAAGACTTTGGGGTTGCGGCTGCCCTCCCCCTGCCCTCCTTTATATAGGCCCCCAGGGGGGGCGCCGGCCCTGGAAGATGCAATCTCCCAAGGGGGCGGCGGCCAGGGGGGTGGAGTGCCCCCCAAGGCAAGTGGTGCGCCCCCCACCTAGGGTTTCCAACCCTAGGCGCAGGGGGGCCAGGGGGGCGCACCAGCCCACTAGGGGCTGGTTCCCCTCCCACTTCAGCCCACGGGGCTCTCCGGGATAGGTGGCCCCACCCGGTGGACCCCCGGGACCCTTTCGGTGGTTCCGGTACAATACCGGGTGACCCCGAAACTTTCCCGATGGCCGAAACAGCACTTCCTATATAGTTTTCTTTACCTCCGGACCATTCCGGAACTCCTCGTGACGTCCGGGATCTCATCCGGGACTCCGAACAACATTCGATTTGCTGCATACTCATATTCATACAACCCTAGCGTCACCAAACCTTAAGTGTGTAGACCCTACGGGTTCGGGAGACATGCAGACATGACCGAGACAGCTCTCCGGTCAATAACCAACAGCGGGATCTGGATACCCATGTTGGCTCCCACATACTCCTCGATGATCTCATCGGATGAACCACGATGTCTAGGGTTCAAGCAACCCCGTATACTATTCCCTTTGTCAGACGGTATGTTACTTGCCCGAGACTCGATCGTCGGTATCCCAATACCTCGTTCAGTCTCGTTACCGGCAAGTCACTTTACTCGTACCGTAATGCATGATCCCGTGACCAGACACTTGGTCACTTTGAGCTCATTTTGATGATGCACTACCGAGTGGGCCCAGTGATACCTCTCCGTAACACGAAGTGACAAATCCCAGTCTCGATCCGTGTCAACCCAACAGACACTTTCGGAGATACCTGTAGTGCACCTTTATAGTCACCCAGTTACGTTGTGACGTTTGGTACACCCAAAGCACTCCTACGACATCCGGGAGTTACACGATCTCATGGTCTAAGGAAGAGATACTTGACATTGAAAAAGCTCTAGCAAAATGAACTACACGATCTTGTGCTATGCTTAGGAATGGGTCTTGTCCATCACATCATTCTCCTAATGATGTGATCCCGTTGTCAACGACATCTAATGTCCATAGTCAGGAAACCATGACTATCTGTAGTCAACTAGAGGCTTACTAGGGACGTATTGTGGTCTATGTATTCACACGTGTATTACGATTTCCGGATAATACAATTATAGCATGAATAAAAGACAATTATCATGAACAAGGAAATATAATAATAATCCTTTTATTATTGCCTCTAGGGCATATTTCCAACACTCTCCCACTTGCACTAGAGTCAATAATCTAGTTACATTGTGATGAATCGAACACCCATAGAGTTCTGGTGTTGATCATGTTTTGCTCGCGAGAGAGGTTTAGTCAACGGATCTGCGACATTCAGATCCGTATGTACTTTGCAAATATCTATGTCTCCATCTTGAACATTTTCACGGATGGAGTTGAAGCGACGCTTGATGTGCCTGGTCTTCTTGTGAAACATGGGCTCCTTGGCAAGGGCAATAGCTCCAGTGTTGTCATAGAAGAGTTTGATCGGCCCCGACGCATTGGGTATGACTCCTAGGTCGGTGATGAACTCCTTTACCCAAATTGCTTCATGCGCTGCCTCCGAGGCTGCCATGTACTCCGCTTCACCTGTAGATCCCGCCACGACGCTCTGCTTGCAGCTGCACCAGCTTACTGCTCCACCATTCAACATATACACGTATCCGGTTTGTGACTTAGAGTCATCCAGATCTGTATCGAAGCTAGCATCGACGTAACCCTTTACGACGAGCTCTTCGTCACCTCCATAAACGAGAAACATGTCCTTTGTCCTTTTCAGGTACTTTAGGATATTCTTTACCGCTGTCCAGTGTTTCTTGCCGGGATTACTTTGGTACCTTCCTACCAATCTTACGGCAAGGTTTACATCTGGTCTGGTACACAGCATGGCATACATAATAAATCCTATGGCTGAAGCATAGGGGATGACACTCATCTCTTCTTTATCTTTTGCCGTGGTCGGGCATTGAGCCGAGCTCAATCTCACACCTTGCAATACAGGCAAGAACCCCTTTTGGACTGATGCATTTTGAACTTCTTCAAAATCTTATCAAGGTATGTGCTTTGTGAAAGACCTATGAGGCGTCTCGATCTATCCCTATAGATCTTGATGCCTAATATGTAAGCAGCTTCTCCAAGGTCCTTCATTGAAAAACACTTATTCAAGTAGGCCTTAATGCTGTCCAAAAGTTCTATATCATTTCCCATCAAAAGTATGTCATCTACATATAGTATGAGAAATGCTACAGAGCTCCCACTCACTTTCTTGTAAATGCAGGCTTCTCCATAAGTCTGCATAAACCCAAACGCTTTGATCATCTCATCAAAGCGAATGTTCCAACTCCGAGATGCTTGCACCAGCCCATAAATGGATCGCTGGAGCTTGCATACTTTGTTAGCATTCTTAGGATCGACAAAACCCTCCGGCTGCATCATATACAGTTCTTCCTTAAGATGCCCGTTAAGGAATGCCGTTTTGACGTCCATCTGCCATATCTCATAATCATAGTATGCGGCAATTGCTAACATGATTCGGACGGACTTCAGCTTCGCTACGGGAAAGAAAGTCTCATCGTAGTCAACCCCTTGAACTTGTCGATAACCCTTAGCGACAAGTCGAGCTTTATAGATGGTAATATTACCATCCGCGTCCATCTTCTTCTTAAAGATCCATTTATTTTCTATCGCTCGCCGATCATCGGGCAAGTCTGTCAAAGTCCATACTTTGTTTTCATACATGGATTCTATATCGGATTGCATGGCTTCTAGCCATTTGTTGGAATCTGGGCCCACCATCGCTTCTTCATAGTTCGAAGGTTCACCGTTGTCTAACAACATGATTTCCAGGACAGGGTTGCCATACCACTCTGGTGTGGAACGTGTCCTTGTGGACCTATGAAGTTCAGTAGCAACTTGATCAGAAGTACCTTGATCATCATCATTAATTTCCTCTCCAGTCGGTGTAGGCACCACAGGAACGTTTTCCTGAGCTGCACTACTTTCCGGTTCAAGAGGTAGTACTTCATCGAGTTCTACTTTCCTCCCACTTACTCCTTTCGAGAGAAACTCTTTTTCCAGAAAGGATCCGTTCTTGGCAACAAAGATCTTGCCCTCGGATCTTAAATAGAAGGTATACCCAATGGTTTCCTTAGGGTATCCTATGAAGACGCATTTTTCCGACTTGGGTTCGAGTTTTTCAGGTTGAAGTTTCTTGACATAAGCATCGCATCCCCAAACTTTTAGAAACGACAGCTTAGGTTTCTTCCCAAACCATAATTCATACGGTGTCATCTCAACGGATTTAGACAGTGCCCTATTTAAAGTGAATGTAGTTGTCTCTAGAGCGTATCCCCAAAATGATAGCGGTAAATCGGTAATAGACATCATAGATCGCACCATATCCAATAGAGTGCGATTACGACGTTCGGACACACCGTTACGCTAAGGTGTTCCAGGTGGCGTGAGTTGTGAAACGATTCCACATTTCCTTAAGTGTGTACCAAATTCGTGACTTAAATATTCTCCTCCACGATCTGATCGTAGGAACTTTATCTTTTGGTCACGTTGATTCTCTACCTCATTCTGAAATTCCTTGAACTT
Organism: Triticum dicoccoides; assembly: GCF_002162155.2. Lineage (NCBI taxonomy): Eukaryota > Viridiplantae > Streptophyta > Magnoliopsida > Poales > Poaceae > Triticum > Triticum dicoccoides. Next base: position 617,644,877 of record NC_041391.1, read on the forward strand.
TTCAAAGGTCTCAGACTTGTGTTTCATCAAGTAGACATACCCATATCTACTCAAGTCATCAGTGAGAGTGAGAACATAATGATATCCTCCGCGAGCCTCAACGCTCATTGGACCGCACACATCGGTATGTATGATTTCCAATAAGTTGGTTTCTCGCTCCATTATTCCGGAGAACGGAGTCTTGGTCATTTTACCCATGAGGCATGGTTCGCACGTGTCAAATGATTCATAATCGAGAGACTCTAAAAGTCCATCAGTATGGAGTTCTTCATGCGCTTGACACCTATGTGACCAAGACGGCAGTGCCACAAGTATGTGGGACTATCGTTATCAACTTTACATCTTTTGGTATTCACACTATGAATATGTGTAACATTACATTCGAGATTCATTAAGAATAAACCATTGACCATCGGGGCATGACCATAAAACATATCTCTCATATAAATAGAACAACCATTATTCTCGGATTTAAATGAGTAGCCATCTCGCATCAAACGAGATCCAGATACAATGTTCATGCTCAAACTTGGCACTAAATAACAATTATTGAGGGTTTAAAACTAATGCCGTGGGTAAATGTAGAGGTAGCGTGCCGACGACGATCACATCGACCTTGGAACCATTCCCGACGCGCATCATCACCTCGTCCTTCGCCAATCTCCGCTTATTCCGCAACTCCTGTTGTGAGTTACAAATATGAGCAATGGCACCGGTATCAAATACCCAGGAGTTACTACGAGTACTGGTAAGGTACACATCAATTACATGTATATCAAAAATACCTTTAGTGTTGCCGGCCTTCTTGTCCACTAAGTATTTGGGGCAGTTCCGCTTCCAGTGACCCTTCCCCTTGCAATAAAAGCACTCAGTCTCAGGCTTGGGTCCATTCTTTGACTTCTTCCCGGCAACTGGCTTACCGGGCGCGGCAACATCTTCGCCGTCCTTCTTGAAGTTCTTCTTACCCTTGCCCTTCTTGAACTTAGTGGTCTTATTGACCATCAACACTTAATGTTCTTTCTTGATTTCAACCTCTGCTGACTTCAGCATTGAGAATACTTTAGGAATGGTCTTCACCATCCCCTGCATATTGTAGTTCAACACAAAGCTCTTGTAGCTCGGTGGGAGCAACTGAAGGATTCTGTCAATGACCGCCTCGTCTGGGAGGTTGATCTCCAGCTAGGACAGGCGGTTGCGCAACCCAGACATTTTGAGTATGTGCTCACTGACAGAACTGTTTTCCTCCATCTTACAACTATAGAACTTGTCGGAGACTTCATATCTCTCGACCCGGGCATGAGCTTGGAAAACCATTTTCAGCTCCTCGAACATCTCATATGCTCCGTGTTTCTCAAAACACTTTTGGAGCCCCGGTTCTAAGATGTAAAGCATGCCGCACTGAACGAGGGAGTAATAATCAGCACGTGATTGCCAAGTGTTCATAACGTCTTGGTTCTCTGGGATGGGTGCTTCACCTAGCGGTGCATCTAGGATATAATCTTTCTTGGCTGCTATGAGGATGATCCTCAGGTTCCGGACCCAGTCCGAATAGTTGCTGCCATCATCTTTCAGCTTGGTTTTCTCTAGGAACGCGTTGAAGTTCATGTTGACATGAGCGTTGGCCGTTTGATCTACAAGACATATTTTGCAAAAGTTTTAGACTAAGTTCATGATAATTAAGTTCATCTAATCAAATTATTTAATGAACTCCCACTCAGATTAGACATCCCTCTAGTCATCTAAGTGTTACACGATCTGAGTTGACTAGGCCGTGTCCGATCATCACGTGAGACGGACTAGTCATCATCGGTGAACATCTCCATGTTGATCGTATCTTCCATACGACTCATGTTTGACCTTTCGGTCTCTGTGTTCCGAGGCCATGTCTGTACATGCTAGGCTCGTCAAGTTAACCCTAAGTGTTCTGCATGTGTAAATCTGTCTTACACCTGTTGTATGTGAACGTAAGGATCTATCACACCCGATCATCACGTGGTGCTTCGAAACGACGAACTTTAGCAACGGTGCACAGTTAGGGGGAACACTTTCTTGAAATTATTATAAGGGATCATCTTATTTACTACCGTTGTTCTAAGTAAACAAGATGCATAAAGCAAAATAAACATCACATGCAATTATATAAAGTAGTGACATGATATGGCCAATATCATATAGCTCCTTCGATCTCCATCTTCGAGGCTCCATGATCATCTTCATCACCGGCATGACACCATGATCTCCATCATCATGATCTCCATCATTGTGTCTTCATGAAGTTGTCACGCCAATGACTACTTCTACTTCTATGGCTAACGCGTTTAGCAATAAAGTAAAGTATTATACATGGCGTTCTTCAATGACACGCAGGTCATACAAAAATAAAGACAACTCCTATGGCTCCTGCCGGTTGTCATACTCATCGACATGCAAGTCGTGATTCCTATTACAAGAACATGATCTGATACATCACAATATATCATTCATCATTCATCACAACTTCTGGCCATATCACATCACATGACAATTGCTGCAAAAACAAGTTAGACATCCTCTAATTGTTGTTGCATCTTTTACGTGGATGCAATTGGGTTCTAGCAAGAACATTTTCTTACCAACGAATAACCACAACGTGATTTTGTCAACTTCTATTTACCCTTCATAAGGATCTCTTTCATCTAATCCGCTCCAACTAAAGTAGGAGAGACAGACACCCGCTAGCCACCTTATGCAACTAGTGCATGTCAGTCGGTGGAACCTGTCTCACGTAAGCATACGTGTAAGGTCGGTCCGGGCCGCTTCATCCCACAATACCGTTGAAGTAAGAAAAGACTAGTAGCGGCAAGCAAGTTGACAAGATCTACGCCCACAACAAAATCCCTGTTCAAGAATTCATCCAATTAATGAGTTAACTTGCCGATTAATCCCTACTCATAGGGTCGTCGAGTAGCCGATAAACCGATAAATCGTCCAATTAATTGATTAAATGGCCGATTAACTTGCCGATTAGCCTATTAATCCCCTACTCGCTGGCCAACCGAGCAGCTACCAGTTAACGATTTCCTCAACAATGAACAAAATTGTGTTCTACTCGTGCAATAGAGAACTACGCATAGACCTAGCTCATGATGCCACTGTTGGGGAACGTTGCAGAAAATAAAAATTTTCCTATGGTTTCACCAAGATCCATCTATGAGTTCATCTAAGAAACGTGTGAAAGGAGAGATGCATCTACATACCACTTTGTAGATCGCGAGTGGAAGCATTCAAAAGAACGGGGTTGAAGTAGTCGTTCTCGTTGTGATCCTATCACCGGAGATCCTAGCGTCGAACGGACGGCACCTCCGCATTCAACACACGTACGGTCAGCGTGACGTCTCCTCCGTCTTGATCCAGCAAGGGGGAAGGAGAGGTTGATGATGATCCAGCAGCACGACGGCATGGTGGTGGATGCAGCAGAACTCCGGCAGGGCTTCGCCAAGCTGCTGCGGGAGGAGGACGAGGTGTAGCAGGGGGAGGGAGGCGCCAAGACTTTGGGGTTGCCGCTGCCCTCCCCCTGCCCTCCTTTATATAGGCCCCCAGGGGGGGCGCCGGCCCTGGGAGATGCAATCTCCCAAGGGGGCGGCGGCCAGGGGGGGTGGAGTGCCCCCCAAGGCAAGTGGCGCGCCCCCCCACCTAGGGTTTCCAACCCTAGGAGCAAGGGGGGCCCAAGGGGGGGCGCACCAGCCCACTAGGGGCTGGTTCCCCTCCCACTTCAGCCCACGGGGCCCTCCGGGATAGGTGGCCCCACCTGGTGGACCTCCGGGACCCTTTCGGTGGTCCCGGTACAATACCGGGTGACCCCGAAACTTTCCCGATGGCCGAAACAGCACTTCCTATATAGTTTTCTTTACCTCCGAACCATTCCGGAACTCCTCGTGACGTCCTGGATCTCATCCGGGACACCGAACAACATTCGGTTTGCTGCATACTCATATTCATACAACCCTAGCGTCACCAAACCTTAAGTGTGTAGACCCTACGGGTTCGGGAGACATGCTGACATGACCGAGACAGCTCTCCGGTCAATAACCAACAGCGAGATATGGATACCCATGTTGGCTCCCACATACTCCTCGATGATCTCATCGGATGAACCACGATGTCTAGGGTTCAAGCAACCCCGTATACTATTCCCTTTGTCAGACGGTATGTTACTTGCCCGAGACTCGGTCGTCGGTATCCCAATACCTCGTTCAGTCTCGTTACCGGCAAGTCACTTTACTCGTACCGTAATGCATGATCCCGTGACCAGACACTTGGTCACTTTGAGCTCATTTTGATGATGCACTACCGAGTGGGCCCAGTGATACCTCTCCGTAACACGGAGTGACAAATCCCAGTCTCGATCCGTGTCAACCCAACAGACACTTTCGGAGATACCTGTAGTGCACCTTTATAATCACCCAGTTACGTTGTGACGTTTGGTACACCCAAAGCACTCCTACGGCATCCGGGAGTTACACGATCTCATGGTCTAAGGAAGAGATACTTGACATTGAAAAAGCTCTAGCAAAACGAACTACACGATCTTGTGCTATGCTTAGGAATGGGTCTTGTCCATCACATCATTCTCCTAATGATGTGATCCCGTTGTCAACGACATCTAATGTCCATAGTCAGGAAACCATGACTATCTGTTGACCAACGAGCTAGTCAACTAGAGGCTTACTAGGGACGTATTGTGGTCTATGTATTCACACGTGTATTACGATTTCCGGATAATACAATTATAGCATGAATAAAAGACAATTATCATGAACAAGGAAATATAATAATAATCCTTTTATTATTGCCTCTAGGGCATATTTCCAACAAGAGGTTTGTGTCATGTGATCTTGTAGAGCAAATCATCAGTGGCTGATCTGAAGCCTGGTACACCTGTTGTACAAGATTGTGAGCCACTCCATTTAGATTCCTGGAAATGTGGAACACCTGAGCATTTAGAATAGAATAAATGCTATTAAAAGAGGCTAATTCATTTCTGATATTCCAAGGAGTAGCAGGGTGGGAAATGGTCTTAGAAGCAGCAGCAGAAGCGAGAGGGAGACAATCAGTAAAAAAAGTAGGTTACTGCACATTCAATTTGTTTGCAATAAGAGTAGCGCAAGAAAGAGCCTTGGCTTCTGCATGAGTAGGATCTGTGGTTACAGGGGCAGATGCCTGAATCTGAATATTAAGCTCACCATTATCAACAGAAATAGAAAAGTAAATTCCAATACCTGTACCAACTTGTCCCCTTAGAATACCTAGAATTTTTGAAGATCGAAAGGCCGCATCAGAATAAATTTTAGTGTTGGGGAACGTTGCAGAAAATTAAAAATTTTCCTATGGTTTCACCAAGATCCATCTATGAGTTCATCTAAGCAACGAGTCAAGGGAGAGAGTTTGCATCTACATACCACTTGTAGATCGCGTGCGGAAGCTTGCAAGGTGATGATGTAGTCGTACTCGACGTGATTCGAATCACCGATGACCAAGTGCTGAACGGACAGCACCTCCGCGTTCAACACACGTACGGGACGGGAGACGTCTCCTCCTTCTTGATCCAGCAAGGGGGAAGGAGAGGTTGAGGAAGACAGCTCCACCGGCAGCACGACGGCGTGGTGATGGTGGAGAGGCAGTACTCCGACAGGGCTTCGCCAAGCACACTACGGAGGAGGAGAGGTGTTGGGGAGGGGAGGGCTGCGCCTTGGAGGGTGGTGCGGCTGCCCTCCCCTCACCCCTCTATTTATAGGGGGAAGGGAGAAGGGGGCCTGCCCCCTAGAACCCATCTAGGGGGGGGGTGCGGCGGCCTAGGGGAGAGGGGAGAGGGTGGCTTGCCCCCCAAGCCAAGGGGGGCGCCCCCTCTAGGGTTCCCCCTCAACCCTAGGCGCATGGGCCCAAGGGAGGGGGGTGCGGCCAGCCCACCAGGGGCTGGATCCCTGCCCCACGCAGCCCATGTGGCCCCCCGGGAGGGGTGGCCCCTCCCGGTGGACCCCCGGAACCCTTCCGGTGGCCCCGGTACAATACCGGTATGACCCCGAAACTTCCCGGTGTCCGTTTGACAACTTCCCATATATAAATCTTTACCTCCGGACCCTTCCGGATCTCCTCGTGACGTCCAGGATCCCATCCGGGACTCCGAACAACATTCGGTAGTCACATACTAGTCTTCCTAATAACCCTAGCGTCACCGAACCTTAAGTGTGTAGACCCTACGGGTTCGGGAGACATGGAGACATGACCGAGACGCTCTCAGTCAATAACCAACAGCGGGATCTGGATACCCATGATGGCTCCCACATGCTCCTCGATGTTGTCATCGGATGAACCACTATGTCGACGATTCGATCAAACCCTGTATGCAATTCCCTTTGTCAATCGGTACGTTACTTGCCCGAGACTCGATCGTCGGTATCCCAATACCTTGTTCAGTCTCGTTACCGGCAAGTCACTTTACTCGTACCGTAATGCATGATCCCGTGTCCAACACCTTGGTCACATTGAGCTCATTATGATGATGCATTACCGAGTGGGCCCAGAGATACCTCTCCGTCATACGGAGTGACAAATCCCAGTCTCGATCCGTGTCAACCCAACAGATACTTTCGGAGATACCTGTAATGCACCTTTATAGTCACCCAGTTACGTTGTGACGTTTGATACAGCCAAGGCACTCTTACGGTATCCGGGAGTTACACGATCTCATGGTCGAAGGAAGAGATACTTGACACTGGCAAAGCTCTAGCAAAACGAACTACGCGATCTTTTATGCTATGCTTAAGATTGGGTCTTGTCCATCACATCATTCTCCTAATGATGTGATCCCGTTATCAACAACATCCAATGTCCATAGTCAGGAAACCATGACTATTTGTTGATCACAACGAGCTGGTCAACTAGAGGCTCACCAGGGACATATTGTGGTCTAAGTATTCACACGTGTATTACGATTTCCAGATAATACAGTTATAGCATGAATAAAAGACATTTATCATGAACATTGAAATATAATAATACTTTTATTATTGCCTCTAGGGCATATTTCCAACAGTCTCCCACTTGCACTAGAGTCACCAATCTAGTTACATTGTGATGAATCGAACACCCATAGAGTTCTAGTGTTGATCATGTTTTGCACGCGAGAGAGGTTTAGTCAGCGGATCTGCGACATTCAGATCCGTGTGCACTTTGCAAATCTCTATGTCTCCATCTTGAACATTTTCATGGATGGAGTTGAAACGACGCTTGATGTGCCTGGTCTTCTTGTGAAACCTGGGCTCCTTGGCGAGGGCAATAGCTCCAGTGTTGTCACAGAAGAGTTTGATCGGCCTCGACGCATTGGGTATGACTCCTAGGTCGGTGATGAACTCCTTCACCCAAATCGCTTCATGCGCTGCCTCCGAGGCTGCCATGTACTCTGCTTCACACGTAGATCCCGCCACGACGCTCTGCTTGCAGCTGCACCAGCTTACTGCTCCACCATTCAACATATACACGTATCCGGTTTGTGACTTAGAGTCATCCAGATCTGAGTCGAAGCTAGCGTCGACGTAACCCTTTACGACGAGCTCTTCGTCTCTTCCATAAACGAGAAACATGTCCTTTTCAGGTACTTCAGGATATTCTTGACCGCTGTCCAGTGTTCCTTGCCGGGATTACTTTGGTATCTTGCTACCAAACTTACGGCAAGGTTTACATCGGGTCTGGTACACAGCATGGCATACATAATAGATCCTATGGCTGAAGCATAGGGGATGACACTCATCTCTTCTTTATCTTTTGCCGTGGTCGGTGACTGAGCCGAGCTCAATCTCACACCTTGTAACATAGGCAAGAACCCCTTCTTGGACTGATCCATTTTGAACCTCTTCAAAATCTTATCAAGGTGTGTGCTTTGTGAAAGACCTATGAGGCGTCTCGATCTATTTCTATAGATCTTGATGCCTAATATATAAGCAGCTTCTCCAAGGTCCTTCATTGAAAAACACTTATTCAAGTAGGCCTTAATGTTGTCCAGAAATTCTATATTATTTCCCATCAAGAGTATGTCATCTACATATAATATGAGAAATGCTACAGAGCTCCCACTCACTTTCTTGTAAACGCAGGCTTCTCCATAAGTCTGCATAAACCCAAACGCTTTGATCATCTCATCAAAGCGAATGTTCCAACTCCGAGATGCTTGCACCAGTCCATAAATGGATCGCTGGAGCTTGGATACTTTGCTAGCGTTCCAAGGATCGACAAAACCTTCTGGATGCATCATATACAGTTCTTCCTTAAGATGCCCGTTAAGGAATGTTGTTTTGACGTCCATCTGCCATATCTCATAATCATAGTATGCGGCAATTGCTAACATGATTCGGACGGACTTCAGCTTCGCTACGGGAGAGAAAGTCTCGTCGTAGTCAATCCCTTGAACTTGTCGATAACCCTTAGCGACAAGTCGAGCCTTATAGATTGTAACATTACCATCCGCGTCCGTCTTCTTCTTAAAGATCCATTTGTTTTCTATCGCTCGCCGATCATCGGGCAAGTTTGTCAAAGTCCATACTTTGTTTTCATACATGGATTCTATCTCGGATTTCATGGCTTCTAGCCATTTGTTGGAATCCGGGCCCGCCATCGCTTCTTCATAGTTTGGAGGTTCATTGTTGTCTAACAACATGATTTCCAGGACAGGGTTGCCGTACCACTCTGGTGCGGAACGTGTCCTTGTGGACCTACGAAGTTCAGCAGTAACTTGATCCGAAGTACCTTGATCATCATCATTGTTTTCCTCTTCAGTTGGTGTGGGCATCACAGGAACGGTTTCCTGCGTTGCGCCACTTTCCCGCTCAAGAGGTAGTACTTCATCGAGTTCTACTTTCCTCCCACTTACTTCTTTCGAGAGAAACTCTTTTTCCAGAAAGCATCCGTTCTTGGCAACAAAGATCTTGCCTTCGGATCTTAAGTAGAAGGTATACCCTACAGTTTCCTTAGGGTATCCTATGAATACGCATTTTTCCGACTTGGGTTCGAGCTTTTCAGGTTGAAGTTTCTTGACATAAGCATCGCATCCCCAAACTTTTAGAAACGACAGCTTAGGTTTCTTTCCAAACCATAATTCATACGGTGTCGTCTCAACGGATTTAGACGGTGCCCTATTTAAAGTGAATGTAGCTGTCTCTAGAGCGTATCCCCAAAAAGATAGCGGTAAATCGGTAAGAGACATCATAGACCGCACCATATCCAATAGGGTGCGATTACGACGTTCGGACACACCGTTTCGCTGAGGTGTTCCAGGCGGCGTGAGTTGTGAAACGATTCCACATTTCCTTAAGTGTGTACCAAATTCGTGACTTAAGTATTCTCCTCCATGATCTGATCATAAGAATTTTATCTTTCGGTCACGTTGATTCTCTACCTCATTCTGAAATTCCTTGAACTTTTCAAAGGTCTCAGACTTGTGTTTCATTAAGTAGACATACCCATATCTACTCAAGTCATCAGTGAGAGTGAGAACATAACGATATCCTCCGCGAGCCTCAACGCTCATTGGACCGCACACATCGGTATGTATGATTTCCAACAAGTTGGTTGCTCGCTCCATTGTTCCGGAGAACGGAGTCTTGGTCATTTTGCCCAAAAGGCATGGTTCGCACGTGTCAAACGATTCATAATCAAGAGACTCTAAAAGTCCATCGGCATGGAGCTTCTTCATGCGCTTGACACCAATGTGACCAAGGCGGCAGTGCCACAAGTATGTGGGACTATCGTTATCAACTTTAAATCTTTTGGCATCTACACTGTGAACATGTGTAATATTACGCTCGAGATTCATTAAGAATAAACCATTGACCATCGGAGCATGACCATAAAACATATCTCTCATATAAATCGAACAACCATTATTCTCAGACTTAAATGAGTAGCCATCTCGTATTAAACGAGATCCAGATACAATGTTCATGCTCAAACTTGGCACTAAATAACAATTATTAAGGTTCAAAACTAATCCCGTAGGTAAATGTAGAGGCAGCGTGCCGACGGCGATCACATCGACTCTAGAACCATTCCCGATGCGCATCGTCACCTCGTCCTTCGCCAGTCTCCGTTTATTCCGCAGCTCCTGCTGTGAGTTACAAATATGAGCAACGGCACCGGTATCAAATACCCAGGAGTTACTACGAGTACTGGTAAGGTACACATCTATCACATGTATATCAAATATACCTTTGGTGTTGCCGGCCTTCTTATCCGCTAAGTATTTGGGGCAGTTCCGCTTCCAGTGACCCTTCCCCTTGCAATAAAAGCACTCAGTGTCAGGCTTAGGTCCATTCTTTGACTTCTTCCCGGTAACTGGCTTACCAGGCGCGGCAACATCTTTGCCATCCTTCTTGAAGTTCTTCTTACCCTTGCCCTTCTTGAACTTAGTGGTCTTATTGACCATCAACACTTGATGTTCTTTCTTGATTTCAGCCTCTGCTGACTTCAGCATCGAGAACACTTCAGGAATGGTCTTTTCCATCCCCTGCATGTTGTAGTTCATCACAAAGCTCTTGTAGCTTGGTGGGAGCGACTGGAGGATTCTGTCAATGACCGCCTCATCTGGGAGGTTAATGTTCAGCTGGGTCATACGGTTGTGCAACCCAGACATCTTCAGGATGTGCTCACTGACAGAACTGTTTTCCTCCATCTTACAACTGTAGAACTTGTCGGAGACATCATATCTCTCGACCCGGGCATGAGCTTGAAAAACTAGTTTCAGCTCTTCGAACATCTTATATGCTCCGTGGTGCTCAAAACGCTTTTGGAGCCCCGGTTCTAAGCTGTAAAGCATGCCGCACTGAACGAGGGAGTAATCATCAGCACGAGACTGCCAAGCGTTCATAATGTCTTGGTTCTCTGGGACAGGAGCGTCACCTAGCGGTCCTTCTAGGACATATTGTTTCCTGGCAGCTATGAGGATGATCCTCAGGTTCCGGACCCAGTCCGTATAGTTGCTGCCATCATCTTTCAGCTTGGTTTTCTCTAGGAACGCGTTGAAGTTCATGTTGACATTAGCGTTGGCCATTGATCTACAAGACATATTTGCAAAGGTTTTAGACTAAGTTCATGATAATAAAGTTCTAATCAAATTATGAACTCCCACTTAGATTAGACATCCCTCTAGTCATCTAAGTGTTACACGATCCGAGTCGACTAGCCCGTGTCCGATCATCACGTGAGACGGACTAGTCATTGTCGGTGAACATTCTCATGTTGATCGTATCTTCCATACGATTCGTGTTCGACCTTTCGGTCTCCGTGTTCCGAGGCCATGTCTGCACATGCTAGGCTCGTCAAGTTAACCCTAAGTGTTTTCGCTGTGTAAAACTGTCTTACACCCGTTGTATGTGAACGTAAGAATCCATCACACCCGATCATCACGTGGTGCTTAGAAGCGACGAACTGTAGCAACAGTGCACAGTTAGGGGAGAACACTTCTTGATATTTTATAAGGGATCATCTTATTTACTACCGTCGTCCTAAGTAAACAAGATGCATAATACATAATAAACATCACATGCAATTATATAGTTGTGACATGATATGGCCAATATCATATAGCTCCATTGATCTTCATCTTCGGGGCTCCATGATCATCTTGTCACCGGCTTGACACCATGATCTCCATCATCATGATCTCCATCATCGTGTCTTCATGAAGTTGTCACGCCAACGACTACTTCTACTTCTATGACTAACGTTTAGCAATAAAGTAAAGTAGTTTACATGGCGTTATTCAGTGACACGCAGGTCATACAAAAAAATAATGACAACTCCTATGGCTCCTACCGGTTGTCATACTCATCGACATGCAAGTCGTGAATCCTATTACAAAGAACATGATCTCATACATCACAATTCATCATTCATCACAACTTCTGGCCATATCACATCACATGATCAATCGCTGCAAAAACAAGTTAGACGTCCTCTAATTGTTGTTGCATCTTTTACGTGGCTGCAATTGGGTTCTAGCAAGAACGTTTTCTTACCTACGAATCACCACAACGTGATTTTGTCAACTTCTATTTACCCTTCATAAGGGCCCTGTTCATCGATTCCGCTCCAACTAAAGTGGGAGAGACAGACACCCGATAGCCACCTTATGCAACTAGTGCATGTCAGTCGGTGGAACCGGTCTCACGTAAGCGTACGTGTAAGGTTGGTCCGGGCCGCTTCATCCCACAATACCGTTTAAGCAAGAAAAGACTAGTAGAGGCAAGTAAGATGACAAAATCCACGCCCACAACAAAATTGTGTTCTACTCGTGCAAAGAGAACTACGCATAGACCTAGCTCATGATGCCACTGTTGGGGAACGTTGCAGAAAATTAAAATTTTTCCTACGGTTTCACCAAGATCCATCTATGAGTTCATCTAAGCAACGAGTCAAGGGAGAGAGTTTGCATCTACATACCACTTGTAGATCGCGTGCGGAAGCTTGCAAGGTGATGATGTAGTCGTACTCGACGTGATTCGAATCACCGATGACCAAGTGCTGAATGGACAGCACCTCCGCGTTCAACACACATACGGGACGGGAGACGTCTCCTCCTTCTTGATCCAGCAAGGGGGAAGGAGAGGTTGAGGAAGACAGCTCCACCGGCAGCACGACGGCGTGGTGATGGTGGAGAGGCAGTACTCCGACAGGGCTTCGCCAAGCACACTACGGAGGAGGAGAGGTGTTGGGGAGGGGAGGGCTGCGCCTTGGAGGGTGGTGCG
>NC_041391.1:617657743-617665914 GCF_002162155.2 Triticum dicoccoides
GGGGGGGTGCGGCGGCCTAGGGGAGAGGGGAGAGGGTGGCTTGCCCCCCAAGCCAAGGGGGGCGCCCCCTCTAGGGTTCCCCCTCAACCCTAGGCGCATGGGCCCAAGGGAGGGGGGTGCGGCCAGCCCACCAGGGGCTGGCTCCCTGCCCCACGCAGCCCATGTGGCCCCCCCGGGAGGGGTGGCCCCTCCCGGTGGACCCCCGGAACCCTTCCGGTGGCCCCGGTACAATACCGGTATGACCCCAAAACTTCCCGGTGTCCGTTTGACAACTTCCCATATATAAATCTTTACCTCCGGACCCTTCCGGATCTCCTCGTGACGTCCAGGATCCCATTCGGGACTCCGAACAACATTCGGTAGTCACATACTAGTCTTCCTAATAACCCTAGCGTCACCGAACCTTAAGTGTGTAGACCCTACGGGTTCGGGAGACATGCAGACATGACCGAGACGCTCTCAGTCAATAACCAACAGCGGGATCTGGATACCCATGATGGCTCCCACATGCTCCTCGATGTTGTCATCGGATGAACCACTATGTCGAGGATTCGATCAAACCCTGTATGCAATTCCCTTTGTCAATCGGTACGTTACTTGCCCGAGACTCGATCGTCGGTATCCCAATACCTTGTTCAGTCTCGTTACCGGCAAGTCACTTTACTCGTACCGTAATACATGATCCCGTGTCCAACACTTTGGTCACATTGAGCTCAATATGATGATGCATTACCGAGTGGGCCCAGAGATACCTCTCCGTCATACGGAGTGACAAATCCCAGTCTCGATCCGTGTCAACCCAACAGCTACTTTCGGAGATACCTGTAATGCACCTTTATAGTCACCCAGTTACGTTGTGACGTTTGGTACACCCAAGGCACTCTTACGGTATCCGGGAGTTACACGATCTCATGGTCGAAGGAAGAGATACTTGACACTTGCAAAGCTCTAGCAAAACGAACTACACGATCTTTTATGCTATGCTTAGGATTGGGTCTTGTCCATCACATCATTCTCCTAATGATGTGATCCCGTTATCAACGACATCCAATGTCCATAGTCAGGAAACCATGACTATCTGTTGATCACAACGAGCTGGTCAACTAGAGGCTTACCAGGGACATAGTGTGGTCTAAGTATTCACACGTGTATTACGATTTCCGGATAATACAGTTATAGCATGAATAAAAGACAATTATCATGAACAATGAAATATAATAATACTTTTATTATTGCCTTTAGGGCATATTTCCAACAGACTGTTGGGGAACGTTGCAGAAAATTAAAATTTTTCCTACGGTTTCACCAAGATCCATCTATGAGTTCATCTAAGCAACGAGTCTAGGGAGAGAGTTTGCATCTACATACCACTTGTAGATCGCGTGCGGAAGCTTGCAAGGTGATGATGTAGTCGTACTCGACGTGATCCAAATCACCAATGACCAGCGCCGAACGGACGGCACCTCCGCGTTCAACACACGTACGGGACGGGAGACGTCTCCTCCTTCTTGATCCAGCAAGGGGGAAGGAGAGGTTGATGAAGATCCAGCAGCACGACGGCGTGGTGGTGGATGCAGGGCGTCACAGCAGCAGGGCTTCGCCGAGACTACGAGGGAGAGACGTAACGGGGGGAGGTGGAGGCGCCAGGGGCTGGTGTATGAAGTCCCTCCTCTCCCCCACTATATATAGGGGTGCCAGGGGGGGCGCCAGCCCTAGTAGATGAGATCTACTAGGGGGGGCGGCGGCCTAGGGGAGGTTTCCCTCCCCCCCAAGGCACCTAGGGGTGCCTTCCACCACTAGGACTCCTCCTAGGGGAAACCCTAGGCGCATGGGCCTATAGGGGCTGGTGCCCTTGGCCCATGATGGCCAAGGCGCACCCCCTACAGCCCATGTGGCCCCCCGGGACAGGTGGCCCCACCCGGTGGACCCCCGGGACCCTTCCGGTGGTCCCGGTACAATACCGATAACCCCGAAACTTGTCCCGATGCCCGAAATAGCACTTCCTATATATAATTCTTTACCTCCGGACCATTCCGGAACTCCTCGTGACGTCCGGGATCTCATCCGGGACTCCGAACAACATTCAGGTTTCTGCATATCCATATCTTCATAACCCTAGCGTCACCGAACCTTAAGTGTGTAGACCCTACGGGTTCGGGAGACATGCAGACATGACCGAGACGCTCTCAGTCAATAACCATCAGCGGGATCTGGATACCCATGATGGCTCCCACATGCTCCTCGATGTTGTCATCGGATGAACCACTATGTCGAGGATTCGATCAAACCCTGTATGCAATTCCCTTTGTCAATCGGTACGTTACTTGCCCGAGACTCGATCGTCGGTATCCCAATACCTTGTTCAGTCTTGTTACCGGCAAGTCACTTTACTCGTACCGTAATGCATGATCCCGTGTCCAACACCTTGGTCACATTGAGCTCATTATGATGATGCATTACCGAGTGGGCCCAGAGATACCTCTCCGTCATACGGAGTGACAAATCCCAGTCTCGATCCGTGTCAACCCAACAGATACTTTCGGAGATACCTGTAATGCACCTTTATAGTCACCCAGTTACGTTGTGACGTTTGATACACCCAAGGCACTCTTACGGTATCCGGGAGTTACACGATCTCATGGTCGAAGGAAGAGATACTTGACACTGGCAAAGCTCTAGCAAAACGAACTACACGATCTTTTATGCTATGCTTAAGATTGGGTCTTGTCCATCACATCATTCTCCTAATGATGTGATCCCGTTATCAACGACATCCAATGTCCATAGTCAGGAAACCATGACTATCTGTTGATCACAACGAGCTGGTCAACTAGAGGCTCACCAGGGACATATTGTGGTCTAAGTATTCACACGTGTATTACGATTTCTGGATAATACAGTTATAGCATGAATAAAAGACATTTATCATGAATATTGAAATATAATAATACTTTTATTATTGCCTCTAGGGCATATTTCCAACATTTAGTCCCTTTAATGATGAGATCCGACTTGATAGTTGTACCCTGTAGAGGTATATGTTGTTCATTATTCAAACTGTCTGAAAGACTGTTGTACACTTATCCCGACACCAGTGCCTTAGCCTGCAGCGCGCAGTCTGTATTTGCAGCCATGATGTGAATCTTGTTCGGGTGTACTTTCCTGCGCTCAAAAAGGAGCTCATTCCTTGCTTTCCAAATGCACCATAAGAAATTGAAAATATTTTGCATGGAAGCAAAAGGATGACCAGAATTCAGAAAAGAAGTAATGGCTGAAAGGAGAGAATCATGATTATGAACCAGAGTGTCGGATCTAATAAACAAAGGTGCGCAAACCAGGCAGCTCTAGCAAAGTGACAAAGGAAAAGAAGATGGAAATCGTCTTCGTGATGCGCACATCTAGAACAAATTTGAGAAATATGACTAGAAAATTTACCTGCTCTCATACCAGTAGGCAGAGCTTTACTAAGAAGACGACAAGTGAAAGTTTTGATTTTAGGGAGCATGGAATTGTTTTTCCACATCACTTTAAGAAAGTTTTTTAAATCAGTGACGACTTGAGTAGGAGCTGTTCTAGGATGAGCATGAATGTCCTGTAAACAAATTTTATAAGCATGTTTAGGAGAACAGCTACCATTGGGAGCTAAAGGCCAACAAAGAAGATCTTCATTAACATCCTAAATAATATTAGTATTAATGATTTGAGAAGCAAGAGGTTCCCTAAAAAGTTGGCGGATGAGCTGATGATTCCAAGACCTAGCTTTTGTCATCCAAAGATCTTTAAGAGGGGTAAACAAAAGCAGAATGCTGAGGAATAAGGTAGTCATGAATAGTATTCCAATTGGTACACCAAGGCATGCTCCATAAAGAAATATTCCCCTGGGTCAGTTGGTAGAACGCATGAGTTTTAATCTTGGGAAACATTTTAAGAATAGCAGCCCAAAAAGCAGACTTGGGAGGAGCTGGAGTAGCTTTCCAAATAGTTGTATTAGGGAAATATTTGGCTCATAGTACAGAATATAAATGTGAAGTAGGATTAATTGCTAACCTCCAAGCCACAGCTAGAATTAGACTTTCATTAATTGCCTTCAAGTTTCTGATACCCAATCCTCCTTCTGTTTTTGAATTTGAAATGTCCTTCCAAGCACGAAGGCAAAGACTTTTCCTGGAATCTATTTCTCTAATACCTGTCCACCAGAAGTTTCTGATTACTGCAGTAAGTTTAGCAATGAACTTTTTTGAGAATGAAATATTAGAGATGTAATAAACTAAAATGGCCGAGAAAACAGAACGGATTAATTCCAATCTAGCAGCATGAGAAAGCATATTAGCTTTATAGGAAGGCAGCTTGTTAAGAAATTTATCTAAGACAAAGTTGTAAGCAGCTGCTCTATTGTTAGCAGGAAGAATGAGAGGATGACCTAAATGAGTGAAGTTGTCATCCAGATTAGCTACTGGAAAAATGCTTTTAATGTCATCTCTTACCTGTTGAGGAACATGAGAACTGAAAAAATAGCTGATTTACTCCAATTAGGAGTTTGGCCAGAGATGTTACAGAAGTGATTAATCAAGTTGGCCATAACCTGAGCCTCCTGACAAGTAGCCTGCCCACAGACAAGAAGATCGTCTGCAAACAGTAAGGAATGTACAGAAGGGCAATTTGGTCCAAGAGAAATACCAAACAAATGATTGGCCTGCAAAGCCTCATTCAGCATAATGGATAGCTCATTGATAGCTAGAACAAATAAATAAGGAGACATGGGGCAGCCCTGTCTAATACCTCTTTAGTTTTTAAATTTTTGAGAGAGTTGACCATTAATAAGCACAGAGAAAGTAGGTGAGGAGATGCAGGCATGAACCAAATTTATGAAATGACCATGCAGTCCTTTACGAGCCAAAGCAGAAACTATGAAGTTCCACTCAAGACGGTCAAAAGCTTTAGCAAGATCAATCTTGAGCATGAAAGCTTTATGATTCCAAGATTTAAGAGAAAAAGAGTGAGCAATTTACTGAGCAATAATGATGTTATCACTGATATGCCTACCTTGTATGGAAGCCTGTTGAGCAGGATCAATATAGTCAGGAAGGTGAGTCTTAAGTCTATTAGCCAGAGATTTAGCAATAATTTTATAAATCACATTACAAAGACTAATAGGTACGTGATGTGAATCCCATGCCCACCCACGCGGCCATGCCCATGCCCCATGATTTTTGAGTGCCACCTCTGTTTCATAGTTCTAGTAGGGCGCACGAGATAGGGTTTTTTTGATAGGGTCAGGCATGATTTGGTTGGGGGAGGGGACGCCATGAGTAGGGTGCTCAAAGTAGTCTGTGTTTTCTTGTAGATGTCAGTTGATTTTTGTGCATACGTTGGGTTGAGCGATCATGCCATGAGTAGGACGCCCGTTAGAGTTTTGAGATGTGAGAAGTGTAGGATGTGAAAAGTGAATGATAGGAAGGATGTGATTTTCATTAGTTTGTTTGTTCCCTGTCAGTGTCAAAATCTGAAGAAAGAAAAAGTACAAAGTTTTAAGTCTGAAACTCTGTTTTTGGAGTAGTCATGTTTCATACTGAATGTAGTTTGACATATTGTAAAGCAAGCAAATAGTTCTCCTTATTTTTGCCCCTGTTCTCTAATTCCACATAACCAACATATCTTTTGCTTACTTCCCTGTCTTTCTTATTTCAGATAACCAACATACTTTGCTTCCCTTCCCTGTTTATTTAGTTCCACATGACCAGCAGATTTTGTACTGATGTAGGAGCATGTTTAAGCACCAAGGAAAAAATCAAAAGGTGATGTTGTTGCTGGTCCAAAGGGAAAAGGTCCTGCTGTTGCACAGAAGAAGCAGACAGTGATTATTGCTCCAGTAGGCTTTAAGATTAATGGGAATGGACCTAGGGCAACCTCTCACTATGTTTTCAACCTTGCAGCTTTCAAGGCTGCAAAAGGACCCTCTTCATCACATAAGTGAATCTTCAGTCTGTTTGTAAAGTAGCTTCTCTTCTGTTGGTTCAGTGACAAACTTGTACTATGGCAAATCATAGTGACAAGCTTGTCTTTCATTGGTTAAGTGACAAACTTGTATTTTGACAAATCATAGTCACAAACTTGTCCTCTGTTGGTTCAGTAACAAACATGTAGTATTTTGTTAGATCACTGAAAAATATATCCTTTGTGTTATCAATGTGACTATGGCACTGTTCAATTTCCTTGCACAGATATTCTGTTACAAACATGCTTTTCCAGTTCAGCCTATAACTTTTGACGCCGCATTCTTCCCGCTCCTCTTCGACACCTCTTTGGTCGACATGACCGACCTCTTCATGCCCTCCACCGACCTCACAGGCGCCTACCGCGTGCTCTCCTACGTCGACCCCGCCGAGGCCAACCACGCGCCGCTCAAGTTGCTCCTCTTCCACCTCCTCACCCACCACGGCCAGCATGTGATCCCCACGTTCCGCGAGGTCTACGGCGGCCTCTTCGGCCGCATGGAGAACAAGCTCGCCCGCGTCAGCAAGGCCAACTTCGGGAACTACAACGACGCCGCCGCCTTCGGCTTCCTTTGCCAGGCGCTCCTTGGCCGCGACCCCTTCGACTCGCCGCTCCGTGATGAAGGGCCCAACTCCTAAGCTGATCACCAAGTGGGTTCTGTTCCAGCAGCCCGCCTGCTCAGCCTCGGCCTGCCCGGCCTCGTGGAGGACGGCCTTCTCCACAGCTTCCGCCTCCCACCGGCACTCATCAAGAAGGACTACGGCCGCCTCGCCGACTTCTTCCGCGATGCGGGCAAGGCGGTGATCGACGAGGGCGAGCGGCTGGGCATCACGTGGGAGGAGACGGTGCACAACATCCTCTTCACCATTTGCTTCAATTCCTTCGGCGGCATGAAGCTAAAGGTCCAGTTCCCGTCGCTGGTGAAGTGGCTGGGCTGCGGGTACCCGGCCGCCTCGCGATGGAAGTGTGCGCCGCCGTGCGCGCCAACGTCGGCGAGGTGACTATGCAGGCGCTGGCCGAGATGCCGCTGGTGAAGTCGACTGTGTACGAGGCACTGCGGATCAAGCCGCCGGTGGCGACGCAGTACGGGCGCGCTACACTACCGGAACAGGGCCATACCCCGACGGCCAGAACAATGCCGACGGCCCCCGTCGGCTTCTCCGGAGATATGTCGACAGCCTGGTTCTGGCCGTCGGTGTACAAAGGCCGTCGGGCTACGCAGAGATAAGCCGACGGCACCCGTCGGCATAGAACGGCCGTCGGCCTAGCTACATATACGCCGACAGCTACCGTCGGCTTACGAAGGCCGTCGGCATACACGTGGGGCCCGGCCACCCCCTGGCAAACGGCGTCAGAGCTATGCCGACGGCCTAGACGGGGGGCCGTCGGCATAGGTCCGCAGGCCACGTCATTGATCCAGGCCGCACCATGCAGAGGCTATGCCGACGGCTGCCGTCGGCATATCTGCCACGTCAGTGATCCGCGGCACGCTGGTCGGATCTATGCCGACGGCTAGGCCGTCGGCATAGTTAGATTTTTTTTCCGTACATATTTTTTAATGCTTTTTTGTGTATTATTATATCAACTAACATGTAGCATGTTAAATATAAACATACATATGAATATATATGTAGTTTGTATTTTTTTCATATATTATGAATATATATATATATATAGTTTGTATTTTTTCGAGCACGTTAATAATGTGCGGCCATGTTCTTTCAAATATAGATCCTTATATTTTATTAAAATCAAAAACAGCTATGCCGACAGAAGTTTTGTGGCAGTTGCAAACGCCCGACACCCGTCTCCAGAGAGTGACCCCCCTCACATCCGCGGTGTGCCCCCCCCTCATGGACGGCGCCGCCGCCGGCACCTAGAGGGGGGAAACGGACGCGTCGGGTCTACACGGAGTGGATGTAGCTGTGGTTTTTGCCCGGATGTTGCTCCCGGGTGTCCCTCTGGGCCGACCTAACACAACCGGGTGGAGAGGTCCACTCGTCAAAGCCCGTCCGTGGGAAGTCAGAAGGCTAGATCTCGTGGTCAACCGCTCCAGGGTTAGGCGGGACGGGGGCCCTGGGGGGTAGCAATGCCACCGGAGTGTCGTAGCGGGCCCTCATACATGCGGGGTGGTGTTGTGGCATGTCCGAAGAGGCGGCACGCGTCTCCGGTGCGTG
>NC_041391.1:617666129-617674339 GCF_002162155.2 Triticum dicoccoides
AGGGGGAAACGGACGCGTCGGGTCTACACGGAGTGGATGTAGCTATGGGTTTGGCCCGGATGTTGCTTCCCGGTGTTCCTCTGGGCCGACCCGACACAACCGGGTGGAGAGGTCCACTGGTCAGAGCCCGTCCGTGCAAAGTCAAAGGGCTAGATCTCGTGGTCAAACGCTACAGGGTTAGCCGGGACGGGGGCCCTGGGGGGTAGCAATGCCACCGGAGCGTCGTACCGGGCCCTCATACATGCGGGGTGGTGTTGTGGCATGTCCGAAGAGGCGGCACGCGTCTCCGGGTTGTGGCCCCCCCTCACGGACGGCAATGAAACGGTAGTAGACGTTCTGCGGTAACGATGCAGCGTGAATATTATTAAATACTTGGAGCGCGATAAAATCATGAGTTTTTTACACAACGTGGGCACATGTGCTATAGGACTGATGGTAATTTTTCATAACTTTTTGTGATGGAGAAGTATCTGAACACTTCCCTCTACGCGGATTGCTCTTCGCACGTCTACGACTGTGGCCGGCGGCCTCCGGGGGCTAGCATACCGTCAAATCTTGCGTAGGCGGCCTCTCACAAATCTGGAAGTGTTGAGGCGGTTGCAAACGCCAAGCACGCGTCTCCGGGGTGTGCCCCCCCCCCTCACGGACGCCGCCGCCGCCGGCACCTGGAGGGGGGAAACGGACACGTCGGGTCTACACGGAGTGGATGTAGCTGTGGGTTTGGCCCGGATGTTGCTCCAAAGTGTTCCTCTGGGCCGACCTAACACAACCGGGTGGAGAGGTCCACTGGTCAAAGCCCGTCCGTGCAAAGTCAAAGGGCTAGATCCCGTGGTCAAACGCTACAGGGTTAGCCGGGACGGGGGCCCTGGGGGGTAGCAATGCCACCGGAGCGTCGTACCGGGCCCTCATACATGCGGGGTGGTGTTGTGGCATGTTCGAAGAGGCGGCACGCGTCTCCGGGTTGTGGCCCCCCTCACGGACGGCAATGAAACAGTAGTAGACGTTCTGCGGTAACGATGCAGCATGAATATTATTAAATACTTGGAGCGCGATAAAATCATGAGTTTTTTACACAACGTGGGAACATGTGCAATAGGACTGATGGTAATTTTTCATAATTTTTTGTGATGGAGAAGTATCTGAACACTTCCCTCTACGCGGATTGCTCTTCGCACGTCTACGACTGTGGCCGGCGGCCTCCGGGGGCTAGCATACCGTCAAATCTTGCGTAGGCGGCCTCTCACAAATCTGGAAGTGTTGAGGCGGTTGCAAACGCCCAGCACGCGTCTCCGGGGTGTGCCCCCCCCCTCACGGACGCCGCCGCCGCCGGCACCAGGAGGGGGGAAACGGACGCGTCTAGTCTACACGAAGTGGATGTAGCTGTGGGTTTGGCCCGGATGTTGCTCCAAAGTGTTCCTCTGGGCCGACCTAACACAACCGGGTGGAGAGGTCCACTGGTCAAAGCCCGTCCGTGCAAAGTCAAAGGGCTACATCCCATGGTCAAACGCTACAGGGTTAGCCGGGACGGGGGCCCTGGGGGGTAGCAATGCCACCGGAGCGTCGTACCGGGCCCTCATACATGCGGGGTGGTGTTATGGCATGTCCGAAGAGGCGGCACGCGTCTCCGGGTTGTGGCCCCCCCTCACGGACGGCAATGAAACGGTAGTAGACGTTCTGCGGTAACGATGCAGCGTGAATATTATTAAATACTTGGAGCGCGATAAAATCATGAGTTTTTTACACAACGTGGGCACATGTGCAATAGGACTGATGGTAATTTTTCATAATTTTTTGTGATGGAGAAGTATCTGAACAATTCCCTCTACGCGGATTGCTCTTCGCACGTCTACGACTGTGGCCGGCGGCCTCCGGGGGCTAGCATACCGTCAAATCTTGCGTAGGCGGCCTCTCACAAATCTGGAAGTGTTGAGGCGGTTGCAAACGCCCAGCACGCGTCTCCGGGGTGTGCCCCCCCCCCCTCACGGACGTCGCCGCCGCCGGCACCTGGAGGGGGGAAACGGACGCGTCGGGTCTACACGGAGTGGATGTAGCTGTGGGTTTGGCCGGGATGTTGCTCCAAAGTGTTCCTCTGGGCCGACCTAACACAACCGGGTGGAGAGGTCCACTGGTCAAAGCCCGTCCGTGCAAAGTCAAAGGGCTAGATCCCGTGGTCAAACGCTACAGGGTTAGCCGGGACGGGGGCCCTGGGGGGTAGCAATGCCACCGGAGCGTCGTACCGGGCCCTCATACATGCGGGGTGGTGTTATGGCATGTCCGAAGAGGCGGCACGCGTCTCCGGGTTGTGGCCCCCCCTCACGGACGGCAATGAAACGGTAGTAGACGTTCTGCGGTAACGATGCAGCGTGAATATTAGTAAATACTTGGAGCGCGATAAAATCATGAGTTTTTTACACAACGTGGGCACATGTGCAATAGGACTGATGGTAATTTTTCATAATTTTTTGTGATGGAGAAGTATCTGAACACTTCCCTCTACGCGGATTGCTCTTCGCACGTCTACGACTGTGGCCGGCGGCCTCCGGGGGCTAGCATACCGTCAAATCTTGCGTAGGCGGCCTCTCACAAATCTGGAAGTGTTGAGGCGGTTGCAAACGCCCAGCACGCGTCTCCGGGGTGTGCCCCCCCCTCACGGACGTCGCCGCCGCTGGCACCTGGAGGGGGGAAACGGACGCGTCGGGTCTACACGGAGTGGATGTAGCTGTGGGTTTGGCCCGGATGTTGCTCCAAAGTGTTCCTCTGGGCCGACCTAACACAACCGGGTGGAGAGGTCCACTGGTCAGAGCCCGTCCGTGCAAAGTCAAAGGGCTAGATCCCGTGGTCAAACGCTACAGGGTTAGCCGGGACGGGGGCCCTGGGGGGTAGCAATGCCACCGGAGCGTCGTACCGGGCCCTCATACATGCGGGGTGGTGTTGTGGCACTTCCGAAGAGGCGGCACGCGTCTCCGGGTTGTGGCCCCCCTCACGGACGGCAATGAAACGGTAGTAGACGTTCTGCGGTAACGATGCAGCGTGAATATTATTAAATACTTGGAGCGCGATAAAATCATGAGTTTTTTACACAACGTGGGCACATGTGCTATAGGACTGATGGTAATTTTTCATATTTTTTTGTGATGGAGAAGTATCTGAACACTTCCCTCTACGCGGATTGCTCTTCGCACGTCTACGACTGTGGCCGGCGGCCTCCGGGGGCTAGCATACCGTCAAATCTTGCGTAGGCGGCCTCTCACAATCTGGAAGTGTTGAGGCGGTTGCAAACGCCCAGCACGCGTCTCCGGGGTGTGCCCCCCCCTCACGGACGCCGCCGCCGCCGGCACCTGGAGGGGGGAAACGGACACGTCGGGTCTACACGGAGTGGATGTAGCTGTGGGTTTGGCCCGGATGTTGCTCCAAAGTGTTCCTCTGGGCCGACCTAACACAACCGGGTGGAGAGGTCCACTGGTCAAAGCCCGTCCGTGCAAAGTCAAAGGGCTAGATCCCGTGGTCAAACGCTACAGGGTTAGCCGGGACGGGGGCCCTGGGGGTAGCAATGCCACCGGAGCGTCGTACCGGGCCCTCATACATGCGGGGTGGTGTTGTGGCATGTCCGAAGAGGCGGCACGCATCTCCGGGTTGTGGCCCCCCTCATGGACGGCAATGAAACGGTAGTAGACGTTCTGCGGTAACGATGCAGCGTGAATATTATTAAATACTTGGAGCGCGATAAAATCATGAGTTTTTTACACAACGTGGGCACATGTGCTATAGGACTGATGGTAATTTTTCATAATTTTTTGTGATGGAGAAGTATCTGAACACTTCCCTCTACGCGGATTGCTCTTCGCACGTCTACGACTGTGGCCGGCGGCCTCCGGGGGCTAGCATACCGTCAAATCTTGCGTAGGCGGCCTCTCACAAATCTGGAAGTGTTGAGGCGGTTGCAAACGCCCAGCACGCGTCTCCAGGGTATGCCCCCCCCCTCACGGATGCCGCCGCCGCCGGCACCTGGAGGGGGGAAACGGACGCGTCGTGTCTACACGGAGTGGATGTAGCTGTGGGTTTGGCCCGGATGTTTCTCCAAAGTGTTCCTCTGGGCCGACCTAACACAACCGGGTGGAGAGGTCCACTGGTCAAAGCCCGTCCGTGCAAAGTCAAAGGGCTAGATCCCGTGGTCAAACGCTACAGGGTTAGCCGGGACGGGGGCCCTGGGGGGTAGCAATGCCACCGGAGCGTCGTACCGGGCCCTCATACATGCGGGGTGGTGTTGTGGCATGTCCGAAGAGGCGGCACGCGTCTCCGGGTTGTGGCCCCCCTCACGGACGGCAATGAAACGGTAGTAGACATTCTGCGGTAACGATGCAGCGTGAATATTATTAAATACTTGGAGCGCGATAAAATCATGAGTTTTTTACACAACGTGGGCACATGTGCTATAGGACTGATGGTAATTTTTCATAATTTTTTGTGATGGAGAAGTATCTGAACACTTCCCTCTACGCGGATTGCTCTTCGCACGTCTACGACTGTGGCCGGCGGCCTCCGGGGGCTAGCATACCGTCAAATCTTGCGTAGGCGGCCTCTCACAAATCTGGAAGTGTTGAGGCGGTTGCAAACTCCCAGCACGCGTCTCCGGGGTGTGCCCCCCCCTCACGGACGTCGCCGCCGCCGGCACCTGGAGGGGGGAAATGGACGCGTCGGGTCTACACGAAGTGGATGTAGCTGTGGGTTTGGCCCGACTGTTGCTCCAAAGTGTTCCTCTGGGCCGACCTAACACAACCGGGTGGAGAGGTCCACTGGTCAAAGCCCGTCCGTGCAAAGTCAAAGGGCTAGATCCCGTGGTCAAACGCTACAGGGTTAGCCGGGACGGGGGCCCTGGGGGGTAGCAATGCCACCGGAGCGTCGTACCGGGCCCTCATACATGCGGGGTGGTGTTGTGGCATGTCCGAGGAGGCGGCACGCGTCTCCGGGTTGTGGCCCCCCTCACGGACGGCAATGAAACGGTAGTAGACGTTCTGCGGTAACGATGCAGCGTGAATATTATTAAATACTTGGAGCGCGATAAAATCATGAGTTTTTTACACAACGTGGGCACATGTGCTATAGGACTGATGGTAATTTTTCATAATTTTTTGTGATGGAGAAGTATCTGAACACTTCCCTCTACGCGGATTGCTCTTCGCACGTCTACGACTGTGGCCGGCGGCCTCCGGGGGCTAGCATACCGTCAAATCTTGCGTAGGCGGCCTCTCACAAATCTGGAAGTGTTGAGGCGGTTGCAAACGCCCAGCACGCGTCTCCGGGGTGTGCCCCCCCCCTCACGGACGCCGCCGCCGCCGGCACCTGGAGGGGGGAAACGGACGCGTCGGGTCTACACGGAGTGGATGTAGCTGTGAGTTTGGCCCGGATGTTGCTCCAAAGTGTTCCTCTGGGCCGACCTAACACAACCGGGTGGAGAGGTCCACTGGTCAAAGCCCGTCTGTGCAAAGTCAAAGGGCTAGATCCCGTGGTCAAACGCTACAGGGTTAGCCGGGACGGGGGCCCTGGGGGGTAGCAATGCCACCGGAGCGTCGTACCGGGCCCTCATACATGCGGGGTGGTGTTGTGGCATGTCCGAAGAGGCGGCACGCGTCTCCGGGTTGTGGCCCCCCTCACGGACGGCAATGAAACGGTAGTAGACGTTCTGCGGTAACGATGCAGCGTGAATATTATTAAATACTTGGAGCGCGATAAAATCATGAGTTTTTTACACAACGTGGGCACATGTGCTATAGGACTGATGGTAATTTTTCATAATTTTTTTGTGATGGAGAAGTATCTGAACACTTCCCTCTACGCGGATTGCTCTTCGCACGTCTACGACTGTGGCCGGCGGCCTCCGGGGGCTAGCATACCGTCAAATCTTGCGTAGGCGGCCTCTCACAAATCTAGAAGTGTTGAGGCGGTTGCAAACGCCCAGCACGCGTCTCCGGGGTGTGCCCCCCCCCTCACGGACGCCGCCGCCGCCGGCACCTGGAGGGGGGAAACGGACGCGTCGGGTCTACACGGAGTGGATGTAGCTGTGGGTTTGGCCCGGATGTTGCTCCAAAGTGTTCCTCTGGGCCGACCTAACACAACCGGGTGGAGAGGTCCACTGGTCAAAGCCCGTCCGTGCAAAGTCCAAGGGCTAGATCCCGTGGTCAAACGCTACAGGGTTAGCCGGGACGGGGGCCCTGGGGGGGGGGTAGCAACGCCACCGGAGCGTCATACCGGGCCCTCATACATGCGGGGTGGTGTTGTGGCGTGTCCGAAGAGGCGGCACGCGTCTCCGGGTTGTGGCCCCCCTCACGGACGGCAATGAAACGGTAGTAGACGTTCTGCGGTAACGATGCAGCGTGAATATTATTAAATACTTGGAGCGCGATAAAATCATGAGTTTTTTACACAACGTGGGCACATGTGCTATAGGACTGATGGTAATTTTTCATAATTTTTTG
The DNA here is from genome assembly GCF_002162155.2 of Triticum dicoccoides. Lineage (NCBI taxonomy): Eukaryota > Viridiplantae > Streptophyta > Magnoliopsida > Poales > Poaceae > Triticum > Triticum dicoccoides. Next base: position 617,672,603 of record NC_041391.1, read on the forward strand.
TGATGGAGAAGTATCTGAACACTTCCCTCTACGCGGATTGCTCTTCGCACGTCTACGACTGTGGCCGGCGGCCTCCGGGGGCTAGCATACCGTCAAATCTTGCGTAGGCGGCCTCTCACAAATCTGGAAGTGTTGAGGCGGTTGCAAACGCCCAGCACGCGTCTACGGGGTGTGCCCCCCCCCTCACGGACGCCGCCGCCGCCGACACCTGGAGGGGGGAAACGGACGCGTCGGGTCTACACGGAGTGGATGTAGCTGTGGGTTTGGCCCGGATGTTGCTCCAAAGTGTTCCTCTGGGCCGACCTAACACAACCGGGTGGAGAGGTCCACTGGTCAAAGCCCGTCCGTGCAAAGTCAAAGGGCTAGATCCCGTGGTCAAACGCTACAGGGTTAGCCGGGACGGGGGCCCTGGGGGGTAGCAATGCCACCGGAGCGTCGTACCGGGCCCTCATACATGCGGGGTGGTGTTGTGGCATGTCCGAAGAGGCGGCACGCGTCTCCGGGTTGTGGCCCCCCTCACGGACGGCAATGAAATGGTAGTAGACTTTCTGCGGTAACGATGCAGCGTGAATATTATTAAATACTTGGAGCGCGATAAAATCATGAGTTTTTTACACAACGTGGGCACATGTGCTATAGGACTGATGGCAATTTTTCATAATTTTTTGTGATGGAGAAGTATCTGAACACTTCCCTCTACGCGGATTGCTCTTCGCACGTCTACGACTGTGGCCGGCGGCCTCCGGGGGCTAGCATACCGTCAAATCTTGCGTAGGCGGCCTCTCACAAATCTGGAAGTGTTGAGGCGGTTGCAAACGCCCAGCACGCGTCTCCGGGGTGTGCCCCCCCCTCACGGACGCCGCCGCCGCCGGCACCTGGAGGGGGGAAACGGACGCGTCGTGTCTACACGGAGTGGATGTAGCTGTGGGTTTGGCCCGGATGTTGCTCCAAAGTGTTCCTCTGGGCCGACCTAACACAACCGGGTGGAGAGGTCCACTGGTCAAAGCCCGTCCGTGCAAAGTCAAAGGGCTAGATCCCGTGGTCAAACGCTACAGGGTTAGCCGGGACGGGGGCCCTGGGGGGTAGCAATGCCACCGGAGCGTCGTACCGGGTCCTCATACATGCGGGGTGGTGTTGTGTCATGTCCGAAGAGGCGGCACGCGTCTCCGAGTTGTGGCCCCCCCCTCACGGACGGCAATGAAACGGTAGTAGACGTTCTGCGGTAACGATGCAGCGTGAATATTATTAAATACTTGGAGCGCGATAAAATCATGAGTTTTTTACACAACGTGGGCACATGTGCTATAGGACTGATGGTAATTTTTCATAATTTTTTGTGATGGAGAAGTATCTGAACACTTCCCTCTACGCGGATTGCTCTTCGCACGTCTACGACTGTGGCCGGCGGCCTCCGGGGGCTAGCATACCGTCAAATCTTGCGTAGTCGGCCTCTCACAAATCTAGAAGTTTTGAGGCGGTTGCAAACGCCCAGCACGCGTCTCCGGGGTGTGCCCCCCCCCCCTCACGGACGCCGCCGCCGCCGGCACCTGGAGGGGGGAAACGGACGCGTCGGGTCTACACGGAGTGGATGTAGCTGTGGGTTTGGCCCAGATGTTGCTCCATAGTGTTCCTCTGGGCCGACCTAACACAACCGGGTGGAGAGGTCCACTGGTCAAAGCCCGTCCGTGCAAAGTCAAAGGGCTAGATCCCGTGGTCAAACGCTACAGGGTTAGCCGG
>NC_041391.1:617675296-617678661 GCF_002162155.2 Triticum dicoccoides
GGCATTTTGCCGAGACGTGTATTTGGAGAACAGCGGGGAGGTGCTGCCGAAATTTTGTCTCGGAATGGGGTAGAGCATGGACCGTACTCAATCTACACATTCTCGGGTGGGATTAGGACCCATCTTTACCTATTAGAGATGTAGGTGGATTACTCGTCAACCTTGTAAAAAATAAAATATTGATGTTGGTAATTAAAATGAATCCTTAATTTTGTTGTGTGGCTTCCAATAAAGCAGAAATGGCAGATAATCAGTGGATGTATAGTGGGTTTTTCCGTCGGAATCAAGTAACAACAGAGTGGGTCGAGAAAACTGATGTGTTTTTGAAAGAGATATTCCGTAGTCCAATGAGGATGGTGCCAGAATGCCCGTGTGCCAGATGTAAGAGACGTATCCGTAGAGATAAGAGTGAGATGACTAAGCACCTTCGCACGCATGGATTTATGCCCAACTTTAATATGCCGATAAACTTTGCCCAGCGGGACCATGGTAGAGAGGATGTGATACGACAACGCATCGCTGGTTATGAGGACGATGGGGTTAGAGACATGCTAGATGATGTCTTTGCTGCACAGCCAACACCTCCGTCACATTCAGCGAATGAACCGGAGGAGCCGGAGGAAACCGCAAAGGCCTTCCTGGAAATCTTGGCCTCGTCAAAGAAACCTCTCTATGAGGGTGCCAAGCTGTCTGTGCTGGATGCCATCTCGCAACTGATGACAGTGAAGGCTGAGTACGGCTGTAGCCGAGGTTGCTTCGAAGCATTTCTGGGAGTATGGGCTAACAGCCTGCCCGAGGGCCATGAACTGCCGAAAACCATGTACGGTACGAAGAAAATCATGAAGGCGCTCTCCATGGACTATGAGAAAATACATGTTTGTCCAAAGAATTGCCTTTTGTTTAGACATGAGTATGCGGATGACAACTATTGTAGGAAGTGCTGTTCCTCTCGGTATATTGAGGTGGTCGATAAGCATGGTCAGAAGCGGCAGCTAAAAATCCCTGTGAAGGTTCTTCGGTATCTTGATTTTATAAAAAGACTGCAGCGCGTTTTTATCACCGAGGAGTCTGCCAAAATGATGAAGTGGCACAAGGAAGGGAAAAGGTACAATCCAAAAAAAATTGTACATACATCAGAAGGTGAAGCATGGAAGTCATTCGATATAAAGTACCCGGAGGAAGCAGCCGAGGCTGGGAATGTCAGAATTGCTATAACAGGTGATGGGTTCAATCCATATGGTATGTCGTCTAATCCATACAGCTGCTGGCCCATATTTGTTATTCCGCTCAATCTCCCTCCCGGCGCCATAATGCAACGCAAGACCATGTTCCTGTCGCTTATAATTCCGGGGCCTGAATATCCAGGGAAGAATTTGAGTGTGTTTATGCAGCCGTTGGTGGATGATTTGCACCATTCTTGGTACTTCCCGAGGTTGACATACGACCGGCATCTGCAGAAAAATTTTCCCGCCAGGCTAGAGAAGATCTTCCCGCCAGGCTTCTTTACTCCGATGACACATCTCATTTTGCACCTTGCGAACGAGGTATTGTTGGGGGGCCCTGTGCAGTATCGTTGGCAGTACGGCCCTGAGAGACAGAACAAGCATCTGAGACGGAAATGTGGAAACAAAGCTAAGATTGAAGCTTCCATAGCTGAGGCAGTTATCCTAGAGGAGGTGGCAGACCTCAGGACAGCCTACTATCCGGACCATGTTCCCACGTTGCACAATAAGGTGTCTCGATACAATACAGAAGAACCCAAGTATAAACCCAAGTTGCCTCTATTCACCGGGCAAGGTGGCAGGGCTGGATGCTCGACATCTTATGTCATGCCACGAGATGAGTGGGAGGATGTCATGTTCTATATCTTGCACAACATCAAGGAAGTTGAGGATGAGTGGATGAGGTAATACCTTTGCACCATTCTTTTAGTCAATTCGTTATGTTCACTTTGCCTAGTTCTTATACCGCTTTTCTTATTGCAGTCGATTCGTTGAGGAAGAATGGACAGGAATGCTGCCTCCTACTGAAGCGGAGGCACTTGCTCTTCTCCGAGAGGGTGCTGATGGAAGGAAAAATTTCGTTGCGTGGTTCATGGAGAAAGTAATATTTCACACTTTCAATTAAACTCATGCACCCTATAATTTCAATTAAACTCATGCACCCTATAATTTCAATTGAACTTGTAGGGAAATGATCCGACCGAATCAATGGATGAAGAATTGAGATGGGTTTCCATGGGTTTTGACCCTGTCGTCATGACATGCGAAAAGTATGATGTGAATGGGTATCGCTTCCATACAGAGGAGCACCAGAACAGTCGGCCTGATCCCAAAACCATAAATACCGGAGTCTTCACTGAAGGAGATAATAAAATAGATTACTACGGAAGGGTAGGAAAAATATACGAGCTTACATTCAAACTTGGCCGCGAACACCTAAGTCTCACTGTGTTCAAATGCCGATGGTTCGACCCCAAAACGGGCCTGAGACATACGCCTTCTATTGGTTTAGTTGAAGTTAAACCATCAACCGTCTATGCCGGAGCTGATCTCTTTATCGCCGCTACCCAGGCCACACAAGTATATTATCTGCCTTACCCATGCCAGAAAGAGTACCTAAAGGGTTGGGAAGTTGTGTTCAAGGTGTCGCCGCATGGTAAGCTACCGGACCCGAACGATGATGATTACTACAACATAAACCCCATGACATACGAGGGAGTGTTCTATCAAGAGGAACATGATGACGTGGTCCGAAACAACGAGGATGATGAATTGGGTTATGTTGACCTGGACCCAAACGACGACGACGCAAGGATTGATGGTGAGGTAGTTGTGAATCAAAGAGACATAATTATGCTTGAAAAGTTAAATGAAGACGCTGATGATGAGGAAGAGCCTCCACCTCTGTCAGACAACGAAGAAGATATGCGTGATAGTGATGATGAGACCGCTCCACAAATAGATTACAATAGTGATGATTCATATGGGTTCTAGAAAATGTAAGTTCTTTTAATGATCATTACAATAGTATGCTTAATATGCACTGGTATTAATGTTTTTCCTGTATGCTTGTTTAATTGATATCCTTACTAATTGTTTATTCTCTTCTCAATGCAGGTTTGCTAATCATGGGCAAGTCCAGTGGTGCCAGTTTCCTCAGTAAACTCAAAGGAGGACTTACTCGGAGTGGACGAGCCCACAAGGTTCCCTCCCGACTACGCGAGAATGGCACCTCACAGGGAGGTGGAGGGGTCGGGGGAGGAGACCCTAGAGGAGGAGGCGGTGGGGGGAGAGCCCCTAGAGGAGGAGGAGGTGGGGGGAGAGGCAGCCGGGGCAAAAAACTCCGGGCCGTGTCCGAAATAG
>NC_041391.1:617678864-617691898 GCF_002162155.2 Triticum dicoccoides
CGAGGATGGCACCTCACAGGGAGGTGGAGGGGTCGGGGGAGGAGACCCTAGAGGAGGAGGCGGTGGGGGGAGAGCCCCTAGAGGAGGAGGAGGTGGGGGGAGAGGCAGCCGGGGCAAAAAACTCCGGGCCGTGTCCGAAATAGGAGGGTCTTCTTCGATGCCCTCCCATACAGAGGCACCTTCTGAGTCTGAGGAGGAGGAGTATGTTCCTGATGGCGAGGAGGAGGAGGCCGAGGAGGAGGGTGAGGAGGAGGAGGCCGAGGAGGAGGGTGAGGAGGAGGAGGCCGAGGAGGAGGGTGAGGAGGAGGGCGAGGAGGGTGGAGGGGAGGTTGATCCCGAGTTGTGGGGTGACTTGCCACCGGGTGCTCCGCAGGGGTGGCTGCATGGTAATGCCGGACTACCTACACCACCTTCTATCGAGGAGCACAAGTGGATCATTGAACCTGTGGGGACAGAGTAAGTGCCTCTCAATCATATTTTCAACACATGACAACATTTTCTTATTGTACACATGGCAATCATTTGATTCTTTTGCAGAAACTGGATCCTTCGCGGAAATGGCCGTAAACCGAACGGCCTTATCACTGTCCTGTTGAAGCACTTTTGGCCTGGCCTATTCTGCCCGCGGCCAGACAGGGACCCGCAGCTGCGGGTTTTGGCCACGAGATGGGCCCACTACGAGGCTTGCAGCAACGCGGAGTACGGGACAGCCGCTAAGGCCGTGATCACCAAATTTTGGGTAAGTTCTCTTCTTAATCACTTGTCTTCAGTTTCGTTCATAGTTTATCATTGGATCACTCAACTCATGCCTTGTTTGCTTCTGGTTTATGCAGCAACTCTATAGAGTTCTTGACGAGCACAAGGCCAGAGCCGACGTGGTCTTGCTTGCGGCTGCGAAGAAGAAAGCTCATTAGTTGCAGTACGAGGTGCGCTGGGTTGCCGTCTCGCAGTACTACCACTACTACCTGCACCAAAAGATGACCAAAAGTCAAGCGCAGAAGCAGCGACTTACCTTGAACAGGGAGCAGTTCATGATGGTAACTATTACTAACTTTTCATTGTTTCAAGCAGTCAACTCTATGTTTCGTGCTCACATGTCATGCTTCCAAAATTTGCATAGGATGTTCCTCGTTGGTGCTATGGAAGGCATGACGGATGGGCGATTTAGATGGATAGGTGGCTCGGCGCCGATGCAGAGTTTGCTGCCAAGAGCATCAAGGGCCGGGCTAACCGTGGAGCCGACGGGACACACGGCCAAGGGAACAGGAACCACTGGAGCTTCAAGGCCATGAAGGTATATCTATGTGCATGATGCATTTTTGTTCTTCTTTACCGTCATGTTCTTATGTATGGCTAACTTCTATTTGACGTTGTAGGAGGACAAGTTGAAGAGGCCGCTCTCAGACATGGAGTCGTGGAAGCTGGCCCGCGAGCGGAGTCGTCGCAAGGAGGGCGAGAGCCAGTACTACGGCAAGACCGAGGAGCACCTGGGGTCTTACATTCATCACTATCAGGAGTTGCATCCGGATGTTCCTGTTGCCGAGGTCGCCCAGTCTCAGATCGACGACACGGCGGTGGTGGCCATCCAGGGGAAGAAGAATGGCCGGTATCCGTGTTTCGACGGCTTGATCACTCCTTCGATCTCGTACACACAGCTTCGGGCTAGCAACCCGAGCCAGTTAGGGAGTACGGGGCGTTCACAGACTCCTTTAGCCCGCCAGCATGCTGTAAGTACTTCCTCTTTATCTTTTTCTATCTAGCATTCTCAGTTTATTTTCAGCATTGCTCACTTAGAAACAATCTAAATTATGTAGGCATATAAGGAGTTTGTCGAGCATAGGAATCTCGAGGTGCGGGAGTACTTGAAACGAGTGAAGGCAAACGATGATTACAACCGTCAGATGATGACGGTTAGTTCCGCCCTCTTAAAACCAAGCTAAATTTTTGCACTTTCATTCCTTCTGATCTTCTAGTTTGCTTGTTTAACTAACATTCAGGCTATGTTGGCGGCTTGGAGTAACGGCACGGGTCCACCACAAATGGGACCCCCACCACCACCTGCGGGAGAACCCCCACACGTGCCCACGTTCGATGAATGGGTGGCACTAGGCAGTGATGGTCCGGTTAGTACATTTGCCTAACTACTGACAAACTAGTTCTCGTTCATTCAACACTATCATATATATTTACTGTTAGAATCTTTTCTGAAACATGTAGGGGACCGGTGGGTCGACTCCTGCTCCGTCGACCCCAGTCACTCCGATCTGGCAGAGTGGTGGTGGTTTTGGTGGAGGTGGTGGTTTTGGCGGAGGTGGTGGTTTTGGTGGAGGTGGTGGTTTTGGCGGAGGTGGTGGTTTTGGCGGAGGTGGTGGTTTTGGCGGAGGTGGTCTTGCTTGATGATTCCGTGCATGTGGCCGTCGTGCCATGCCTTTCATATTCCTACTTTTATGATGTTTCATGTCTTGCACAACTTTTATGTTCATGAACTTGAGTCGGTGATGATCTTTAGATGATGTGATGAACTTGAGTATGTTTAGATGATGATGGTGAACTTGAGTATGTTTAGATGATGAACTGTCATATTTCTGCATAATTTCATATTGTTCTGTTTTGAAATGCTGTCAAATGAATTGGAAAAGAGAAAAAACAGGGAAAAAAAAACTATGCCTACGGCAAAGCCGTCGGCATATATAAGCCCAGGAGTCACCAGGGCTCGCCACGTGGCGGATCTATGCCGACGGCTTTGCCGTAGGCATAGGTGAAAATCTATGCCGACGGCAAAGCCGTAGGCATACCTCTGCTGCCAGGAGTAACCAGAAGAAGACACGTGGCAGGGCTATGCCTACGGCAAAGCCGTCGGCATAGATTCATCTATGCCGACGGCTTTGCCGTAGGCATAGCCCTGCCACGTGGCCTTGCATGATTCGTCCCCGTTTTTGACGGCGCCGTCCGTTGCCGTCAGACGAAAAAGACTGCCGACGGCTATACTATGCCGACGGCTGACGCCAGGCCGTCGGCATAGGCCCCTATGCCGACGGCTTTACTATGCCGACGGTCTGACAAGACTACGCTGACGGTATCTACGCCGACGGGTCTATGCCGACGGCAGCCGTAGGCATAGACCTATGCCGACGGCTTGGGGGCCTATGCCGACGGCCCTTGGCCGTAGGCATAGACCGCGAGTCCGGTAGTGCGAAGCGGGATATGGTGGTGCAGAGACACGACTACGGGTACGAGGTGCCTTCTCCCCCACCTCGCCGTCGTCTCCTTCCTCGGCCCGCGGTGGTGCGCACGGCCAGCGCCGTCTCCATCCTCAGCCGGCGCCGTGGGGAGGGGATCTTTTAATAACTGCCGGTTTTGCAAAAAACCCCTGGTTCCCTGCATATTCGAGCGAGCAAGCGCATGTGGCAGTCAATACACAGTTGGCAGCCGTTGACCAAGGCCAGCTCAGCACATACGTATAGAAAATCGTATAATGGACCGTAGATGACCCTCTAGAGTAAGTTTGGTGACCGTATTGCGGGTATTTGTAATCACAGGGACTAATACTAACGCCAGTGCAAGTTTGGTGACCCGTAGTGATTTTTTCTCGTTTCAAAATAGATGACTCAACTTTGTACTAATCTTAGTATAAAGTTAGTATAAAGTTGAGTCATCTATTTTGGAACGAAGGGAGTAATATAGTTTCTTTCTAATCCATTCTTCACGTTCTCGTTTCAGCCTGTGAGTTCTTGCCTTTCCTCACTAATTTGGTCGCTTCCCAGTTCTTGCAAGATGCCCGCAAGCGAAGCCTGAAGGTACGAATCCCGTGTCTCTCTCGATTCAGTTAGTCCCATTGTTTGTGCAGAATCTGTTCTTACTCAATCTCCATAAAGTTCAAATAACAGGAAGTTATTTTCTGCCTTGTGGTAGTTGACTGCATGCACTCTGTTCTTCCTCTGTTTCAGTCACACAAGCACTTTTCTGCCTTGTGGTGCTTTGGTCCAGAGAAGGAGCCTAGCTGACAGTCTTTGGATATGAGATGGTCTTTTTTTACAGGTACCATATGGCCATCAGCAAAGTTTTTCAACCCCCTCTATTCCTGATTAGCTTAGAACATACTTGTTTTTCTTGTGAATGAATGCTTTGTGTGCATACTTGAATAAAGTGCAAATAACAGGAAGAAACTGGACCATACTGTTTGGCAATCAGCAAGAAAGTAATTGTAGTTTTTTGTACTTCTTTTTGTACATGTCCATATTAAAATATTCATGGTTCTCCTTGAATGTTTGATGTATGATTTGTATGTCCCCTCACACAGTCACACCACCATCATTTTTTTTCAGCCGAGAAAGAAGCATGCTCCCAAGAGTGTAAAATGAAGGCGGCCTAATGATAAGAGTAACATGATTTTGGGTGTTGCAGCCACTCAAATGTGGATCAATTTTTATGAACTAGTGCCATGATGAATTGTTGTGATGAACTGCTGCCAGTATGAATTGTTGTGATGAACTGCTGCCAGTATGAATTATTCTGATAAGAGTAACATAATTCTCGTTTTATTTGATTCAAGTAGTGCAAAATGATGGTGCAGTCGAACAAAATTGTTGTGGTGTTGTGATAAAAATCACATTTTTACTCTGGTGTACACGCAAGGGGGTGTGGGGGCTGGGATGGGAGGGGAGGGGATGTAGGGAATTATGACCAAACAACAATTTTATGTGCAAGGGAAAAATAGGAGTATTTAACAAAAAACTATCACAATTCGTGAAACCGTGCCTACAAACTACTACTTTACAAATTTGTGTCGAAAACTACCATTTTCTTACTAATCCTTGACTAAAAACTACTAAGTCTGAAAAGAGCCCAATTCGACTCGTTTAAACTCGATTATGACAGAGTTGGCCCACACGTCATTGTCTATCTTCTTGCTCCTCCTATATCTTCCTAAAAAAAGGCAATCTAGTTCCCGTAAGTTTCACAAAAAAGCAATCAAATCCCTGTTAATTTTGAAAAAAAGCAATCGAGTCCCTTTACGCCAGCCGTGTTTGGCGGCGGCCATAGCACGCATCCGAGCTCGTTCATGGCGCTCTCCGTGGTGGACATGGCCGCCGTCGTCGAGCAGCGCCTCGAGGCCCGCGCTCTAGCGCCGGCCGCGCCTTGCTCCTGGTGCTCTCGGGCGGGCAACGACTGTTGCCTCCGCTGCTGCTCCTTTGGCGGGCGAAGCTAGCTAGCTTCCACGCACCACGGACGAACACAACCAAAGCTAGCTAGCTCCCGTGTGTACCGCGGCTAGCCGAAGCTAGTTAGCTCACAGACGCAGCCCAAGCTAAGCCATCGTTGATGCATGCCGCCGCTCGCTGTCGCTGCTACTTGCGGCCGCCGCTGCTGCATGCCCGCTTATGCTATTTGAAAATAATCTAGAAACCCGATTGCTTTTTTAGCCCGCTTATTTGTGGGCCCAACTAGTCAGAAACACGTTTAAACGAGTTGAATCGAACTCTTTTCAGACTTGATAGTTTTTAGTCAAGGATTAGTGAGAAAATGATAGTTTTCGGCACAAATTTGTAAAGTGGTAGTTTGTAGGCACGGTTCCACGAATTGTGAAAGTTTTTTTGTTAAATACTCGAAAAATAGGGCTGGGGATGGGAGGGCATGTAGGGGTTTGGGGAAGGGAAGGAATTCACCTAATCTCCCAAAATCTCCGGTCCCTTTGGGGCTTGAAAACCTCTTGTGCCAAACAATGCCTAAAGGATGGCGGCGTGGGGAAGATCAAGCGAAGGAGGAGAAGGAGCAAGTTCAGGGGCATGCCTCGGAGGCCGTGGAGCATATGGGCGGCGGATCTCCGCGACCCGCACCACGCTATGCGCAAGTGGCTCGGCACCTTCAATACCGCTGCTGAGGTTGCGTGCCTACGATGTCGCGACTCTCGAGTTCCGCAGCCACCGAGCCAGGCTCAAGTTCCCGACCACGGACGCATCATCATGGGCATCAGCGTCGGCATCTGGCTCCTCCACTGTGCAGCCGCATCAGCAGCACTTGCCTGAGAGCCTTCATGAGAACTGCGGGTCAAACGCATCCTTGTCAGCATATGTGCCGCAGCTGCCGGAGCCGGGAAGGCGGTGGCGAGGGAGCAGGAGATCTGGGATGGGTTATAGAGATTGTGATGATGGATGGTACTACCAACTTCTCAGTTACGAACCTCCATGAATAATGCATTCAGTGCTGTTAAATTTTAGTATACACGTGAGATCTTGCATTGAGATCCATGCAAACTTTTATTTTTAGATTTCTTTTTTCTTTTTTATAGATTATTATTTGACTTAGACTTGATTAAGTCTTAGTTGACTTAGACTTAGCCACACCCTGATGCATCATAATTGATCCATTTCAACTTTGAGTCGTATATACTCATACCTTGAATCATCGACACTTAAGAGCATCTACGGCCCGATACACAAAATCCGGCCCCTCAAACGCCCACGGACAGGCGTGTCCGTAGTTTGTGGTCGGTCACACCTTCCACAACCGGATACCTCAATTACAAATCCCCAAATTCATACAATTACATGCAATGTGAAGCATAATCATGAGCGGAGCTCATCCGGATCCGCCCTGTCCATGTCAGGCGGCCGATGTGTCCCTTGGAGTGTTGGCGCGAGCGCCAGCAAGATAGAGTAGAACATGGGACACACACCGACTTACTGCACTCAAGGCATCATCGTGTCCCATGCTCTACTCTTCCTCATCGGAGCCCATGGCCTGCATGTCACTGGTCGATGTGAGGACGATGTATCCATCGTGGTTGGAGCATGACACGTCCACGACAACGCGGTTGTGGGGCTAGGGGATGGCGCCCACCCGTACTAATGCCGGAGAGTGCGACTTCTCCTCGCCGATGTCCACCACAGCCTCATGTGCTTTCTGCCTCGCACGATGGACACACTGCGCCATAGCCTCAGCGGACAGACCTTGGAGGACCTCCGAGTCGGCGCGCCAACGAAGGGGCAACACTTCTGCCATTGCTATATGGATTCCCACCAGATCAAGTCCGACAGCTGTCAGGCATTCTCCTCGCGAGTGCGGTGGAGCACAATGCAAACGATCATCTCCATTTCGGGCCCAACTGGGATGAGGTCCCAGTCCCTAGATCGGGTGATGGTGGACTCGGTTCGACTACCCGTCATGCCAGAGATTGCTGGATGGGAGCTTAGGGGTAGAGCGGAATGGAGTGGCTAGAGTTTTCTCCACGGAGCGAATATGTCTCGGTTCATGGTGGGCCAGCATGGGATGGATCCGACATGGCAGACATGCCGGGCGCTTGGGCATCCCCATATTCGCCCGTGATTTGGACTGGATATGAGGGGTGTCAAGCAGCCCGGGCGTTTAGGGCCGGTATGACACATCCATCTGGGTGTTTTTTTACCGGTCAGTGGCCGGCCATCCACCTGGGCATATAAGTGTTGTTTGAGGCACCTGGTTGTGTATGCTTTAATACCGCAAATTATCCGATGTCCGACTCTAATATCCTGATCTAACAGCCTATAAATACCTGGCATCTGAATATTCCTTCTCTGTACACATATAATATTTCGCAAACACTATTTGGCAAACACTAGTATTTCAATCTTAGAAACGAATGACTAGCACGCCCTTCGATCACCATCCTATGGTCGGGGTTGGGCGTGCAGTTGAGAAGCGGGGGTTGTTGGGGAACGCGGTAATTTCAAAACAAAAATCCTACGATCATGAAAGATCTATCTAGGTGATGCATAGAACGAGAGGGGAGAGTGTGTCCACGTACCCTCGTAGATTGAAAGCGGAAGCGTTTCAATAACACGGTTGATGTAGTCGAACGTCTTCGTGATCCAAGTACCAAACATACGGTGCCTCCGCATTGAGCACACCTTCAGCTCGATGACATCCCTCATGCTCTTGATCCAGTTGAGGACGAAGGTGAGTTCCGTCAGCACGACGGCGTGGCAACGGTGATGATGATGCTACCGGTGCAGGGCTTCGCCTAAGCAGTACGATGGTATGATCGAGGTGTGTAACTATGGAGGGGGGGGGGCACCGCACACGGTTGGGAGAGAAACTTGTGTGTTTGAGGGTGCCCCCTGCCCCCATATATAAAGGAGCAAGGGGGAGGCTGGCCGGCCCTCCTAGGGCGCGCCCCACAAGGGTAGTCCTACTAGGACTACTAGTCCTAGTAGGATTCCACCAAGAGGGAGAGGGAGGAAGGAAGGAGAGGGAGAGGGAGAAGAAAAGGGGGTGCCGCCCTCCTTCCCTAGTCCAATTCGGACCCACGGAGGAGGGGGTGCGTGGCCTTTCCTGGCCGCCCTCTCTTTCTCTCTCCACTAAGGCCCATCGAGGCCCATTAGTTCCCCCAGGGGTTCCGGTAACCCTCCGGCACTCCGGTTTTATCCGAAACTTCTCCAGAACACTTTTGGTGTCCGAATATAGCCGTCCAATATATAAATCTTTATGTCTTGACCATTTCGAGACTCCTCGTCATGTCCGTGATCTCATCCGGGACTCCGGACAAACTTCGGTCATCAAAAACACATAACTCATAATACATATCGTCATCGAACGTTAAGCGTGCGGACCCTACGGGTTCAAGAGCTATGTAGACATGACCGAGACTCATCTACGGTCAATAACCAATAGTGGAACCTGGATGTTCATATTGTCTCCCACATATTGTACGAAGATCTTTATCGTTCAAACAGCATAACAACATACGTTGTTCCCTTTGTCATCGGTATGTTACTTGCCCGAGATTTGATCGTCGGTATCATCATACCTAGTTCAATCTCATTACCGGCAAGTCTCTTTACTCGTTCCATAATACTTCATCCCGTACCTAACTCATTAGTCACAATGCTTGCAAGGCTTATAGTGATGAGCATTACCGAGAGGGCCCAGAGATACCTCTCCGAAACACAGAGTGACAAATCCTAATCTTGATCTATGCCAACCCAACAAACACGTTTGGAGACAACTTTAGAGCACCTTTATAATCACCCTTTAACGTTGTGATGTTTGGTAGCACACAAATCGTTCCTCCGGTATTCGATGTTGGAAATATGCCCTAGAGGCAATAATAAAATGGTTATTATTGTATTTCCTTGTTCATGATAAATGTCTATTATTCATGCTATAATTGTATTGACCGGAAACCGCAATACATGTGTGAATACATAGACCACAACATGTCCCTAGTGAGCCTCTAGTTGACTAGCTCGTTGATCAACAGATGGTCATGGTTTCCTAACTATGGACATTGGATGTCATTGATAACGGGATCACATCATTAGGAGAATGATGTGATGGACAAGACCCAATCCTAAGCCTAGCACAAGATCGTGTAGTTCGTATTCTAAAGCTTTTCTAAATGTCAAGTATCTTTTCCTTAGACCATAAGATTGTGCAACTCCCGGATACCGTAGGAATGCTTTGGGTGTACCAAACATCACAACGTAACTGGGTGGCTATAAAGGTGCACTACGGCTATCTCCGAAAGTGTCTGTTGGGTTGGCACGAATCGAGACTGGGATTTGTCACTCCATGTGACGGAGAGGTATCTCTGGGCCCACTCGGTAGGACATCATCATAATGTGCACAATGTGATCAAGGAGTTGATCACGGGATGATGTGTTACGGAATGAGTAAAGAGACTTGCCGGTAACGAGATTGAACAAGGTATCGGCATACCGACGATCAAATCTCGGGCAAGTACTATACCGGTAGACAAAGGGAATTGTATACGGGATTGATTGAATCCTTGACATCGTGGTTCATCAGATGAGATCATCGTGGAACATGTGGGAGCCAACATGGGTATCCAGATCCCGCTGTTGGTTATTGGCAGGAGAGTTGTCTCGGTCATGTCTGCATGGTTCCCGAACCCGTACGGTCTACACACTTAAGGTTCGATGACGCTAGGGTTATAAAGGAAGTTTGTATGTGGTTACCGAATGTTGTTCGGAGTCTCAGATGAGATCCCAGACGTCAGAGGAGTTCCAGAATGGTCCGGAGGTAAAGATTTATATATGGGAAGTCATCATACGGTCACCGAAATAATTCGGGGGTTACCGGTATTGTACCGGGACCACCGAAGGGGTTCCGGGGTCCACCGGGAGGGTCCACCTACCCCAGAGGGCCCTATGGGCTGTTTGTGGAGAGGGACCAGCCGCTTAGTGGGCTGGGCGCCTTCCCCCTTAGGGCCCATGCGCCTAGGGTTTGGGGGAAACCCTAAGGCCTTGTTCGGTTGTAGAGGAATTAATCCTCTAGTGGATTTAATCCTCTAGAGGATTGGGTGATCCCCGCTTGACACCAAAACCACTTGGGGACCAAATCCCTGAGTATGCAATCCACGCCACTCTCATGCATTCGGTTAGTCCCCAAGGGCGCTGGACCACAGGGACAACAGTATTGACAGAGATGCAAACAGAAGTGGTACATATAGATAACAACAATTCTCATGTAGTAATGACACAGATGCAGACTGAAGTGACAATAACACTGACAGTTTAAAACACTTATTATCCCAACAATAACAACAATTCTAAGATTTGAACACGGCACAAATACTAACAAAAATAATAGCAATTTGGAGCATACATAATATATAATATGTTGAATAGACCACAAGAGCTTAATTATCAGTTCCTCCCAAATTCTTCCACGCTACAGTCAGTCGTTTCAGAAATAGTGTTTAGTTTCTCTACAAATATTACATGGAAAACCCCCAGAGAATAGATATGAAGCCTTCCACTAAAAAGCACACACAAATAGATCCAAGCCGCGGCACCTTCGCCCTTCTTTTTGAGCATTCTTATCTAGAACTCCTGCTTTTTGAAACCATTCAAAACCAAAATTAGTTTGAGAGTGAAATACTTGGCAGTTTTATTTCCAGGAATGGAAACAATGAGAAAAACATACATAAATAGTAGGTAAATCAATCTATATCCTCTGATCTATGTTAAAAGCATCCCTTTTTATTTTCTAGGGACAAGGCATCATAGCAGTTTAGAAATAGACAATGACTACAACCACAAGAAAATCAGCCTAGACTAGCTACAACAGAAGCACTTGTCAACCTGTGTCGATACATCAAGCAATCATTTGAAAAAAGGTTGTATTATTCAAGCAAAGTATTCCTATAACCAGTCAGTCTAATAGTTTGCAAAAGAACTTCATAAATATATTAAAAACAACTATCCATTTCCGCAGAAAATAATGTCTTTACTGCAGCAGCAGCAGCAATAACATGGACTAAATGGCTAGCAAGGAGTTTAGTAACATGGACTAATTGAAAATAGGAGTACCTGAGTTATTCCATTTCAGCTCTCAGCCACATAAGAGCAATCTCTGGTCTGGCACTCATGAAAATCTCTCGGTTCTCAGGGATCTTGAAGACTAGGAAAGCCTTGACTTCTTCTTCAGGTGTGATGTCCATTGTTTTCAGTAGATCAATGCAGTTTTTGATAGAGTACTCATCCACAAACCTTGGCTTATTCCTCTCATCCTCCACCTGCTTCGTCCTTATTTCCAAGTACTTCTCCATCATTGCAGCCACATCACCATTTGCCCCCCTCCTTCTCTTTGGTTCTTTCTCTTCTCCATTTCTTGAGGGTGCAGTAGCCAAATTTGGTTGAGTTTGCTGGAGCTCCACAGCAATGTTTTCTTGCACGTACACCTCCTCAACATCTTCATCAATCTGCACCCTTTCTCCTCCAAGATTCTCACCATCAGCTGATGTTTCTCCTTGATTCTTGCCAGCTCCTCCAAGATTCTCGAGACGTGATTGGGTTGAGCAATGTGATGACTCGATAGAGGTGAAGTTATATGCCCCTTCTACAGTTTGGCCTACAAGTTAAAGTGACAATCAAATATAAGATTTCAAACTAGAAGAGTAAACAAACATAAAACAATGACATGAGTATATGAATGAAGTTGATAACTAACCATCATGCAATTCTCCCAAAGCTTCAAAAAGAGGGAAGGCTTTTTTCTTGAACTTTTGTCAGGCCCAATATGCGATACTATCCTAAAGAGACTCGAAGGTCCCACCAAGGATAGAACCGCATATTGAAATGATTTTGCAAGTTGGATATCATTACATCAACATTACATAATAGATGGGGATACATACAAGACGCATACAATGCCACACGAATACAACATCATCATACATAAGAGCATCATCCGACTACGGATGAAACACAAACAGAAACTCAAACGACATCCATCCTGCTAGCCCAGGCTGCCGACCTAGAACCTATCCCCTGATCGAAGAAGCAGAAGAAGAACTCAACGCAAGCAAGCATCGCTCTCGCGTCAGGATCATCGCAGAACCTGTACCTGCAACTGTTGTTGTAGTAATCTGTGAGCCACGAGGACTCAGCAATCCCATTTCCATGGGTATCAAGACTAGCAAAGCTTAAAGGGAAAGGAAGGGGTAAAGTGGTGAGGCTGCAGCAGCGACTAAGCATATATGGTGGCTAACATACGCAAATAAGAGCGAGAAGAGAGCAAGCGGAATGGTCCTGAAGCTAGCAATGATCAAGAAGTGATCCTGAACTCCTACTTACGTCAAACATAACCCAAAACCGTGTTCACTTCCCGAACTCCGCCGAGAAGAGACCATCACGGCTACACACGTGGTTGATGCGTTTTAATTCGTATCTGGTGTCAAGTTATCTACAACCGGACATTAACAAATTCCCATCCGCCCATAACCGCGGGCACGGCTTTCGAAAGTTTAAACCCTGCAGGGGTGTCCCAACTTAGCCCATGATAAGCTCTCGCGATCAACGAAGGATATACCTTCTCCCAGGAAGACCCGATCAGACTCGGAATCCCGGTTTACAAGACATTTTGACAATGGTAAAACAAGACCAGCAAGACCACCCGCTGTGCCGACAAATCCTGATAGGAGCTGCACATATCTCGTTCTCAGGGCACACCGGATAAGCTAAGCGTACATGTACCGACATAATCCAAGTTGCCAAGGAATGGTCCCGCACGGTGCTCTAGTTTGGACCAAC
>NC_041391.1:617692205-617793230 GCF_002162155.2 Triticum dicoccoides
GGGGTAAATAAAGATGACCCTCGGGCTCCGGAAACCCAAGGGAAAAAGGGCTAGGTGAGGCAAATGGTAAAGCCAAGGTTGGGCCTTGCTGGAGGAGTTTTATTCAAAGCGAACTGTCAAGGGGGTCCCATAAATCACCCAACCACGTAAGGAATGCAAAATCCAGGAACATAACACCGGTATGACGGAAACTAGGGCGGCAAGAGTGGAACAAAACACCAGGCATAAGGCCGAGTCTTCCACCCTTTACCAAGTATATAGATGCATTAATTAAATAAGATATATTGTGATATCCCAACAAAATCCTGTCCACCATGGGGCAATCCTGTTCACCTGCAACTAACAACACTATAAGAGGGGCTGAGCAAAAGCGGTAACATAGCCAAGCAACGGTTTGCTAGGAAGGGTGAAAAAGGTTAGAGGCTGACATGGCAGTTTGGGAGGCTTGAAGAGCAAGTGATAGGTTGCGCAGCAAAGCGATAGAACGAAGCAACTAGCATAGCAATGATCATAGTGAGAACGAGTCCATGAAGAAGATGAAGCCATGAAGACGAACCAAGCGTAGACGAACGAATCCTCACGATCGCAACGAAACGGGAACTGTCGAGAGAAGCACACAACACGGTAAACACACCACACATATACAAGACAGGATGCACAACCAAGCATGATGCATGACAAGGCTACATGAAGCTACTCATGGCAAGAGATGATGCATACAAGAGCAACACATCAAGGCAAGTTTAAATGAGGCCGGGAAACAACATATAACAATTCCGGTAAGTCCTCATATGCAAATTTCGAAATTGGTCCAGATCTGAATAACCTTATGTTCAAGTTGTTAAATAGCAAGTTAAGATGGAACAAGATGATCTACACGAAATTCTAGTCAAGTTACATATAAAGTTCATTTAATTCGGAGCTACGACCTAGAAGATATGAGCAAAATAAGTTAAAACATGGCATTGATGCAAAATGCATACAAACATCAAGCAAACACCTCAAAACAAGGATGCGACATGATAATAAGAAACTAGATGCAAAATCAAGCAAGTTTCATATAGAGCACACTCAAAACGGAGCAACGGTTCAACACATACACTCTATATAAGTTTAAAGGACAAGGTGTCCAAAACAGCAACTAGGCATATTGCAAGCATCAAAACAATATGCTACAGCACCTTAACATGAAAAAAAAGCATGGACATGATGTACAAGTAAAGCATGACAAAACATGAACACTGAGTTATCTCCAGAAATCACTAGAACATGCTAAAAAACACATGACAAGATTGCAAACAATAACAGCTTCAGACTTAGCAGAAATAACATCAGGTTGCAATGTTTAGAGCTATCAACAACATGCTACAAGAACTTATCATAGAAACTTAAGGCATGACATGATACTACTAAATGCATAGAACAAAAGTCCTTTACTGACCTAATTCCAAAGATTAACAGAAAACATGGTAGCATCCATGCAAACATGGCAAATGATATGACAGATTCAAATATGGCAGGAACAACAATAAGTAGGCATGTTGGAGAGCTTGTCCAGCTCACCACAGAGCAATACATGGCATGACAAGGCAACCAACAGTAATAAGACATGTTTATGAAGCTAAGCCTGGCAAGAGCTAGTTCATAGGGTGCATGGATTACTAGCAAAACACATGGCACAACTGAACTTAATGTTAACAGGCTGATAGCAACATTATTTATCAACTTGAGAGCAAGATTACAACAATCTACAGTAGGCTATAATTGCAACCAGGGGCATGTATGGATAGAGAATGACATGTATAACAAAACATCCTTAGTGAACATCTCCAGGTTATGCATAGAATGACTTATAGCAGTAGGTTTACATAGCATCACGAAATGACAGATTCAGCCTAGCAAAACAGTAACAGCAAGTACACTACTTAACAAGCTTGATGCACTCACTACAAGACTCACAAAAATACATGGATGGCACCCCTGTAAAGATGGCATGATGTAGTTCAAAACACATGTAGGACTCATGCTCATAGGATGCACACATCAAATGCAACAAAAATGACAAATCACCAAGTTATAACAGTTTCAGCAGATTAACATCATATCTCTTGCAACGATGATTCAGGCATCAAGATGGACTCAAACAAACATGGCACAATGGAATGAAATGTAGACCATCTCATGATGAACATTTTGATATATTACACGCACAAAATGGAGCTACAGCCAAGGAGATATGATGCAATGAACATAGGCACACAAAGCAAATATTTCGGGGACTTCGCAGAAATATACCCTGCGAAAACGTGGGCGGGGTGGTGCGGGACGGAGGGATCCGGGACGGGCGGAGGCGCGTTTGGATGGCGGCCTTGTGGATCTGATCCAGATCTAGAGCCAGGCCGGGCTGGAGCACGGGGTCGCTGGCGGGGAGCTGCGAACGGCGGCGGAAGGCGGCGGACGGGGCGGAGGAGCTCGCCGGCGGGGTCGAAGAAGCCTGGCGGCGGGGCGGCGACGGCCGGGGCGGCTGGGGCGGCGCCGGGCGGCGGAGCCGAGGCAGGGCGGCGGCGCTCGCCGGAGGAGGCCGGAGGGGAGGGGCGCGGCACCGGATGCGGGCGGCGGCGGCGGCGCGGGAGGCCGGGCGGCGGCGCGGGAGGCCGGGCGGTGAAGGGCGGTGTCGGCGGCGGCCGGGCAGGGAGCCGTGTGGCGCGGGCGAGGAGGCGGCGCGCGGGCCGGGAGGGCCCCGCGTGGGCCGAGCGGGCCGGCGGCGGCTGGCGGCGGGGAGTGCCACATGGCGCTCCCTGGTTGGCTGGGCGCGGCGGCACGGACGTGTCTGGCCGGGGGCGGACGTGTCCGGGCGCGGAGGAAGGAGGCTAGGGTTAGGGGATTCATCCGCGAAAAATGGAGGGGGAGGACTTATTTATAGATTCTGGGAGCTAGGAGACTCCAAATGAGGAGCGGTTTTCGCCCACACGATCATGATCGAACGACCGAGAGCATGGAGGGGGTTTGGATGGGTTATTGGTCCACCTTGGAGGGGTGCTGGGATGCAAAGAGAAGGGGGTTTCGGGCTACGCGGTTAACCGTTGGAGTATCAAACAACCTCCAAATGGAACGAAATTTGACGGGCGGTCTACCGGTGCTATACCAAGGCCACTCGCCAAACCTCGGTCCATTCCGAGAACGTTTTTAACCCGCTCACGAAAACAAGGTCTGCAAGGGGCGACGGGCACGCGCGAGAGGTCTGGATTCCGAACGGTCAACGGAGAGAATCGGGGGAACTCGAACGAATGCAAGTTTTGAAAAACATGCAGATAAAATGCAGATGATGACATGGAAAAATGCAACACACAAGCAAATGACATGGCAACAACGATGAATAACTGGAAGACACCTGACGCATCGAATCCGGGGCATTACAACTTTCCATCTTTAGGGTGTGACTACATAGTTGACAAGAAAATGATATTAGAGCATGCAACACGTAGTGCCGGTCGTCCCATGCAACAAGTAAGGAATAACAATGAAATTCTTACTATGATGACGTTTTTCCAAAGTGGTGGATCCGCTAGAATCTTGCACTGCCGGTTGTCCCATGAAACACCGCTTTGCTTCCTTATCTCTTTGATCATCTTGTATTCTTTTTTTAACTCTTTTCCTTTTCTTGGATTTTCTTCTTCTCGTACCTAGCATAAGGATTCTTCTGGTGGAATTTCTTCACTATCATATTCCATGCTTCTGAGCTCCATCCATTTTGACCCTTATGTTCAGGTGTAGCATGCTCATGAAGCAAGTCCACAAGATCTTTCTCAAGGCTTGCATTCCACTGTGCTCTATCTTCTGCATTTCCACATTGTATGTTAATGTACCTTTTTCTATATTAACTATTTTGGTTTTAAGCAAATAAAGTCCCGACCAGAGAAATAAAGTCACGGCACCTTTGGGAGACCCTCTCCTCCTCTTTGTCACACTGCTTGTAGGAGGTGATGCTCTATCCCTTTCGACAACTTTTTTGAGGAGGCTCAACCTTGGTGACCCTCGAGCAGTCATCATAGTGACTTCTAAACAATATTCATGACATGAACAACAGAAAAAAAACATAAACTTCTACACTATACTTATTACTACTACACTACAAATGACAAGTTATGCATGTTGATAATTAGCCCACATTTGATGAGCAATGGCATCTCTAAGGTTGTCGCCTTCATGGTTGATTTGATGATTTTGAGGAATATCACCGTCAGGAAGATCAACAAAATTCATGACAGGTATATTGTTTGGTTGGTTATCTAACCAACGCTCATCTCCTTTTTCAGATCGGATGATGTTATGTAAGATTGCCGCCGCTGCTGGTAGCTTGACTTGGTTCTCTATTCGATGATGTGTGCCCACTTTTAGGATTGGGAACCGCTTCTTCAAGATTCCTAATCCCCGTTCGACGTGATTTTGTAACACGGCGTGCCGGAGATTAAATAGCTCCCTATGATTTTGGGGTCGATGACGACCGCGTGCAAACTCCTTCAGATGGTACCGAACACCATGATACGGTTCCAAGAAGTAAGGTGTGTTGGCATAACCACCATCAACCAGATAAAACTTGCCCGGAGGTACATGAAACCCACTGTTAAGTGCTGACCGGAGAACTTTAACATCAGTAGCAGATCCCTCCCAGCCACAAGAAATGAAGGTGAAGTTCAGGTTGAAGTCGCACACGACCATAACATTATGGCTTAGGGTCCCTTTCCTATTTCTGAATGGTGCGGCTTTTTCTCCTGAAATTGTTACGGGAACATGTGTCCCATCAATTGCCCCAATGCAGTTCTGCAACGAAATACTATAACTTAACACCTATAACATGAAGAGTAAGTTATCGATGTGGATCAAAGTTGGCAGAGCAAAAACCTGAAAATAAGGAAAGAATCTCGTGTCCGACTGAATCTTTGGATGCACTTGACTGGGATTTGGAGGCTTCAAAAAATGCTTGGAGAGAATAGGGATGATGTCAAAGAAATTCTTCATTTGCCAATGAAAAGTATCCCCGCTATGACCAAACCAAACTTGTAGGTCTTCAAATGAAGAATTATGGGATAACATACGCAGAAATGATGCTAGTTTCTCTTCGACTTTAATTCTGGTATCTTTCACCAACTTCTCCCTTCGAAGATAATTAGCCAAAGATTTGAAGATACGCGGCTCCATCCTAAATGCTACCCGACAGTTTTTGATGTGCCCTTCGAGTAACTCGTTAACAAACATCTCGCCTATTAGCGATGATGTATGACGCAGAATCCTCCGCTCCCTAAGAGCAACTCCATTGGTCTCTATCAAATGTAGTGCAGGGAAAATGAATAACATCATTTCGTCATCCTCCTCCTCCCTCTTCCTAACACGATCCCTCATTTCCGGATCCATTCCAAGTCTAAAGAAGAAAAATGTCAATAGGAAGGTGGTAGCACTTGAGCTCAAATTCTTCAACAACTACAATGTCTAGTAATGTCAGATATTAACATAGCTATCAGCTTACCAAAAAAGAACGTTTTGTAGCACAGATCTATTGACCAAGCAATAATAATCTACAGTAATATGAATAAGGAGAAGATTAAAACAAGAGGAATAATCTACCTTGTCCTTCACGATACTGCCCAATTCAGGGTCTTGCTGCAGCTGTGAGGCGACGAAGCTAGCCTCTAGAAAATGAAGACAAAATGCAGATTTAGCTATCTTTTCCTTATGTACACAAACTTCACTATGTATATTTAGATAATCAAGAACAGATAATGATCGCACACAAACTGCACTATGTATATTTAGTCCTTCTTTATACCAAGAAATAGACTAACAATTATACTAATTCTGTCAAGAAAAATAAAATAAACTGATGATAGTATAGGACAGTGGATTTGCTTTGCATACGAGAGACAACAGATGGTCCAATCATGCAAATCGAGATGATGACCCTAGTGACAATCCTCTCCCTCTCTCTCGACATGTTATTAGTCTGTCTAACTACAAAATTAACACTGAAGCTGGAGTACTACCCACAAATCACAACAGACATACAAACAAATTACTGACACCAAATTGTACTGCTGACTCCAGTACAGAGTAACCTGCTGAGTCCATTTACTAACACCAAATTGTACTGCTGACTCTAGTACAATTTACTAACAATGACATATCAGGATAGGAAACCTAGCTGACTTTCCTTTCTCATTTCAATATGGAGTGACAACACCCAGCAACCACTTGCATTACCTATCTAAATAACAATTGATGCTAGTTCCTAGGAACCCCAAGAAAGTCTCAACCTTGATGACCACATTCTGGAAGACAGATCAAGATCCAGCTAGGTTTTCATGGAGGGGGCGAATCAGTGCTGCTAGAGAGAGAGAGAGAGAGAGGGAGGGGGAGGGAGAGCGTGAGAACTAACCAGAGATCTCCTCGCCTGCAGCAACCACTTCTCCGGAGCTAGGGCTCCGGCCGCGGCAAGGGGGCGGCGGGGGAGATGTGACAATCAGATGCTAGGGTTCCGATGGGCTTCGTGGCAGGTCATCGAAGCAGGAGGGCACCCTCCTCCTCCGGGTAGGTTGCGCCGCCGCCGTCCACTCGTCCCCGCCGCCTCCTTGTCGCTGCTTCTGTCGCTCGGGAGAGATGAGACGAGCGCCTCGCTCGGGGATTCCTTCCACGGGGTGCTAGTGGATGATTTTTTCCGCGTGGTTTTGGAGAGGTTTGGGACGGGGAAATACACTGCGGGGCTTAACCGAACGAGAAAAACTAGATGGGCCGGGTTTATTCCCCGGCGGGGGTAATCCCTGCGGACCCGCGTGGATTGGACCCAAAACCTCGCCGGGCTGGGCGTAACCGAACAAGGCCTAAAGGGGGGCGCCCCCTTGCCTTGGGAGGCAAGGCAACCCCCCTGGCCACTGCCCCCTCCTCAGATTGGATCTGAGGGGGCCGCCCCCCCTCTCCCTTGCCCCTATATATATGTGGGGGGTGGGAGGGCAGCCGCATCCAAGTTCAGGTGCAGCCCTACCTCTCTCCCTCCTCATCTCTCGCGGTGCTTGGAGAAGCCCTGCTGGAATACAACGCTCCTCCATCACCACCACACCGTTGTGCTGCTGCTGGACGGAGTCTTCCCCAACCTCTCCCTCTCCTTGCTAGATCAAGGCACGGGAGACGTCACTGGGCTGCACGTGTGTTGAACGCGGAGATGCCGTCCGTTCAGCACTAGGATCTTCGGTGATTTGGATCATGACGAGTACGACTCCCTCAACTCCGTTCTCTTGAACGCTTCCGCTTAGCGATCTACAAGGGTATGTAGATGCACTCCCCTCTCTCATTGCTAGTCTCTCCATAGATAGATCTTGGTGACTCGTAGGAAAATTTTGAATTTCTGCTACGTTCCCCAACAGTGGCATCATGAGCTAGGTCTATTGCGTAGATTCTATGCACGAGTAGAGCACAAGTTGTTGTGGGTGTTGATTTTGTTCAATATGCTTACCGTTACTAGTCCTATCTTGTTTCGACGGTATTGTGGGATGAAGCGGCCCGGACCGACCTTACACGTACACTTATGTGAGACAGGTTCCACCGACTGACATGCACTTGTTGCATAAGGTGGCTAGCAGGTGCCAGTCTCTCCCACTTTAGTCGGATCGGATTTGATGAAAAGGGTCCTTATGAAGGGTAAATAGCAATTGGCATATCACTTTGTGGCTTTTGCGTAGGTAAGAAACGTTCTTGCTAGAAACCCATAGCAGCCACGTAAGACATGCAAACAACAATTAGAGGACGTCTAACTTGTTTTTGCAGGGTATGCTATGTGATGTGATATGGCCAAAAAGAATGTGATGAATGATATGTGATGTATGAGATTGATCATGTTCTTGTAATAGGAATCACGACTTGCATGTCGATGAGTATGACAACCGGCAGGAGCCATAGGAGTTGTCTTTATTTATTGTATGACATGTGCGTCACTGAATAACGCCATGTAATTACTTTACTTCATTGCTAAACCGTTAGCCATAGTAGTAGAAGTAATAAGTTGGCGAGACAACTTTGTGGAGACACGGTGATGGAGATCATGATGATGGAGATCATGGTGTCATGCCGGTGACGATGATGATCATGGAGCCCCGAAGATGGAGATCAGAAGGAGCAAAATGATATTGGCCATATCATGTCACTATGTGATTGCATGTGATGTTTATCATGTTTATGCATCTTATTTGCTTAGAACAACGGTAGTAAATAAGATGACCCCTGATTAAAATTTCAAGAAAGTGTTCCCCCTAACTGTGCACCGTTGCGAAAGTTCGTTGTTTCGAAGCACCACGTGATGATCGGGTGTGATAGATTCTAACGTTCACATACAACTGGTGTAAGCCAGATTTACACACGCGAAACACTTAGGTTGACTTGACGAGCCTAGCATGTACATACATGGCCTCGGAACACAAGAGACCGAAAGGTCGAGCATGAGTCGTATGGTAGATACGATCAACATGAAGATGTTCACCGATGATGACTAGTCCGTCTCACGTGATGATTGGACACGGCCTAGTTGACTCGGATCATGTAATCACTTAGATAACTAGAGGGATGTCTATCTGAGTGGGAATTCATTAGATGAACTTAATTATCCTGAACATAGTCAAAAGGTCTTTGCAAATTATGTCATAGCTCGCGCTTTAGTTCTACTGTTTTAGATATGTTCCTAGAGAAAATATTGTTGGAAATATGCCCTAGAGGCAATAATAAAAGGATTATTATTATATTTCTTTGTTCATGATAGTTGTCTTTTATTCATGCTATAATTGTATTATCCGGAAATTGTAATACACGTGTGAATACTTAGACCACAACATGTCCCTAGTGAGCCTCTAGTTGACTAGCTCGTTGATCAACAAATAGTCACGGTTTCCTAACTATGGACATTGGATGTCGTTGATAACGGGATCACATCATTAGGATAATGATGTGATGGACAAGACCAAATCCTAAGCATAGCACAAGACCGTGTAGTTCGTTTTGCTAGAGCTTTTCCAATGTCAAGTATCTTGATCTATGCCAACCCAACAAACACGTTTGGAGACAACTTTAGAGCACCTTTATAATCACCCTTTAACGTTGTGATGTTTGGTAGCACACAAATCGTTCCTCCGGTATTCGATGTTGGAAATATGCCCTAGAGGCAATAATAAAATGGTTATTATTGTATTTCCTTGTTCATGATAAATGTCTATTATTCATGCTATAATTGTATTGACCGGAAACCGCAATACATGTGTGAATACATAGACCACAACATGTCCCTAGTGAGCCTCTAGTTGACTAGCTCGTTGATCAACAGATGGTCATGGTTTCCTGACCATGGACATTGGATGTCATTGATAACAGGATCACATCATTAGGAGAATGATGTGATGGACAAGACCCAATCCTAAGCCTAGCACAAGATCGTGTAGTTCGTATGCTAAAGCTTTTCTAAATGTCAAGTATCTTTTCCTTAGACCATGAGATTGTGCAACTCCCGGATACCGCAGGAGTGCTTTGGGTGTACCAAACGTCACAACGTAACTGGGTGACTATAAAGGTGCACTACAGGTATCTCCGAAAGTGTCTGTTGAGTTGACATGGATCGAGACTGGGATTTGTCACTCTGTATTACGGAGAGGTATCACTGGGCCCACTCGGTAGTGCATCATCATAATGAGCTCAAAGTGACCAAGTGTCTGGTCACAGGATCATGCATTACGGTATGAGTAAAGTGACTTGCCGGCAACGAGATTGAACAAGGTATTGGGATACCGACGATCGAATCTCGGGCAAGTAACATACCGTCTGACAAAGGGAATAGTATATGGGGTTGCTTGAATCCTCGACATCGTGGTTCATCCGATGAGATCATCGAGGAGTATGTGGGAGCCAACATGGGTATCCAGATCCCGCTGTTGGTTATTGACCGGAGAGCCGTCTCGGTCATGTCTGCATGTCTCCCGAACCCGCAGGGTCTACACACTTAATGTTCGGTGACGCTAGGGTTGTATGAATATGAGTATGCAGCAAACTGAATGTTGTTCGGAGTCCCGAATGAGATCCCGGACGTCACGAGGAGTTCCGGAATTGTTCGGAGGTAAAGAATTATATATAGGAATTGCTGTTTCGTCCATCGGGAAAGTTTCGGGGTCACCCGGTACCGGGACAACCGGAAGGGTCCCGGGGGTCCACTGGGTGGGGCCACCTATCCCGGAGGGCCCCGTGGGCTGAAGTGGGAGGGGAACCAGCCCCTAGTGGGTTGGTGCGCCCCCCTTGCCCCCCCTGCGCCTAGGGTTGGAAACCCTAGGGTGGGGGGGGGGGGCGCACCACTTGCCTTGGGGGCACTCCACCCCCCTGGCCGTCGCCCCTGTCGGTGTCAAAACCGGCGGATCTCGGGTAGGGGGTCCCAAGCAGTGCGTCCTAGGATCAATGGTAATAGGAGGCGAGGGACACGATGTTTTACCCAGGTTCGGGCCCTCTCGATGGAGGTAAAACCCTAGGTCCTGCTTGATTAATATTGATGATATGGGTAGTACAAGAGTAGATCTACCATGAGATCGTAGAGGCTAAACCCTAAAAGCTAGCCTATGGTAATTGTTGTTGTATCTATCTCTATCGACTAGCCTGGCCCCGGTTTATATAATGCACCAGAGACCTAGGATAACAAGAGTCCTAGCCGAATACGCCGGTGGGGGAGGAGTCCTTGTCTTGATCGCCAAGTCTTGTTGATTCTTCCTTGTATGCGGCAGCTTTCTGGACTGGCCCATGAGTATATAGCCATGAGGGTCCTCGGCCCAATCCAACTGATCGGGAGACGACGCGTTGAGTACCCCCTAGTCTAGGACACCGTCAGTAGCCCCCTGAACAGGTCTTGAAGTTAGGGACGCTCCTCGATTCTTCTGAACTGTTCTTCATCTTCGGTTGCCGGTCTTGAAAACTGGTTCAACAAATCTTCTCATCTTCTATCTTGAGGATCGCCGAAATGCATTCGACGAGTTTACGCGTTGGGTATCCGAGGAGCCCTTTAAGTTTACGGCCTTTATCAATGCCTTGTTATTTTTATGCCATGCCTCAGGTTTGAAGTTGTTCCCGGGTGGCAACGTCCTCTTGCGTCCGAGCTCCAACGACGGACTGCATTCGAGGTATCTTTTGCAGCCGAGCACCAATGCCGGACTGCTTCCCAGCTCTAACGCCGGACTATGTATCCGAGCTCCAACGCCGGACTGTATCCGAGCTCCAACGCCGGACTATGTATCCGAGCTCCAACGCCGACTTTATCCGAGGTGTCATAAATCACCTTGGTTCAAAGAAGTTTGAAGGAGTTTAACCGAGCTTAATGCCGGAAATGCCCTCTAAGGAGCCAGCCACTCGCATCCGAGCTATATGTCGAACTGCTTCCGAGGTGGTTAAGCACCTCGGTCATGGGCTAATTTTTGGTCAATGTTTTTTATTAATGTAATTTATTCTCTAACGAGATATATAGCCAGTAGCCCTCAAGGTATGTATCGGTCTAAAACCCGAGATGCACCTGAAGGATGACATAAGACCGCTGATCCCCGTAGCCGCTGAGACTCTGGTTGATTTGCAAAATCGGTCTGAGGATCAAGTCCTAGCTCGTCAGAATACTTCAGGACACAAAAAGCGGCGTGCTCAGTCCTCGAGATTCAGGTTGGGTGCGGCCGACCAACCTGAGGATCAAAATCTCCTCGGAAACTATATTGCACTTAAGATTTTCTGCATAGAACAAGCAATGCAGTAGCCCCCGAGACACTGGTCGGGTGGCAACACCAGATCAGGGGATCAATGTGCCCCTTTAATATTTGTAAATAATAAGCCTGAAGCCCAGTAGCCCCCGAGCCTTAATGCGGGCACGGGTGGCCGAATTAAGGATCAATATCCATAGTAAAATCACAAATTATGTGTAATGACTCAATGTATCCAAGTACTTTATGTCATTAATGCTCGGATCCGCATTGTACAAAACTTTGTTGACCGACCATGGGCTTCAACCTCCTCGGCCGGTAGCCGAGGAGTGTTTGTCCTACTTTATAAAGCCTTTATGAGGGCAAAGATTTACGACAAACAAGGCAATCTGGTCATACGGCTTTCTAAACAAAGGTACGCAGAGAGATATGTTATATTGCTGTTTAACAAAAGAAATGTCTTCCAAAGAAAATAGTCCCGCTATCGGTTCCTTTCTTTGGGTTGTCATGCTAAGCATGATCATGAAACCTCAGCTCCAATGTAAGAGCAAAAGATCGAGGATTTAGTTTGGGAGGCCAGTTAATAGCCGCCGGTAGTGTTCGGCGACAGTCGAGGTCAAGCCGGAAACACTTTGGCCAATGTTATGAATGGCCCGTCATTTAATATAGTCATCGGATCGCTGACCAGTTTACACCTATTGTGACAGTCAGTTTTCGGCTTTCTCCACTGAGGTGCTTGACCATGCGAGCTGGAAGCACAATCGCAGTGGTTCTCCCTTTGCACACCTAGCTGAACAAAGCGGAATGTAGGAGGCAAGCGCGGGAGCCGGGCAACCCAACTATTGACCGAAGACACAATTCGAAGCTGATGCATATATAGCAATATTCGAGAATGTTTTTGCCGAATCTCTAAAGGTGTCCGGCGTTGCACTGCAAGACTTGTGCTGAAAACACACAAATAGTTAAAAGTGCCAAAAGCTTGGAAAACCAAAAAACGTCAGTAAAAACATGACGTCCGGACAAGATCAAGTGTTCGGTGCCAATCCGAAAATTGGACTTTAGAAAAAAAAAGTGCTTCTGCCGTGCTTTAACTTTGCAACGACTAAGAAGAAAAACACTTAGTATGAAACGGCTCAAATAAACATAAGAGCCCCCAAGCGACTTGGGTAAAAGTTGACTATAAAATGTAAGGTGACATGTAGAATGCCTTCTAGCCGGATTGTAGATCGTTTGTCGTAGCGGACCTTTTCGCTTCAACCTCTGGACCCAATAGTCCGAAGTGTGTCCGAATACCCTCGCGGTTATAAAAACCGGGGCATGCGTGGAGACCAGGCGTAGGGTTCATTAGTGCTTTATCAGACAAGTGCCCAACTAATTATGTTATATTACATGGTTAGTAAGAAACATCTTCCAGGGAGAATAGTTCCGTTAGGGGTTCCTTTCCCTGGGAGGCATGCCCTAAAGTGCATGTCCGGATTGCGAAAAGAGTAGAAAACATCTGGGGGCAGGTAAATAAATAGGTAAGAAATCATCTTTTAGTTCACCGACCGAGTATTCCCTTAAGAACGCTAGCTTTCGGCTTCACCCAGTCTGAGGTACACATCCGGCTGACCCGGCAGTAACAATCGCAGAGGTGCTCCCTTTACCACCTAGCCGAACAATCGGGAACGTAGGGGTAAGCACAGGAGCCAGGCAACCCAGCTTGGCCAAAACTTAAGTCATATCGATGCATATAATGATGAATAAAAGGTACATGCGGAAGTGTGACACATGTGTTGGGCATAAAGCCCGTATTAATAAGCTTCTGTTAAAGAAGCCCCCAGGTATAATGAGCGCGGGTAGCGCGTCAAGTGTGTGCGAACAAAGTTTCGACAAGGAAAATTTTTACAAGCAACTTTTTTTACAAAAAAGTATAATTCTTGGTCGAACCGAACACAAGTTAGAAATTTAAAACTTTGAGCATGAAGGCAACTTAGCTGGTTAATGTGTTCGGTATTGACGATGCGGTCCGAGCTTGATGCGGGACAAGGGTCCATCCCCCAAGCCGGTCCCGAGGTGGCGGAGCAAGGAGCTCGGCACTCCGAAGTGGTGACATAGCACGGTCAATGCAGGACGGCAGAGTGATGCCGAAGTCCCCGACATGGGGTAATGAAGTATTGACGAAGCCCCCCGTCCAGCCGAGGTGACGTCAAAGGATATAGTCCGGCTGGATCATTTTCCTGTGCACAAAAAATAGTGCAGACCGGGGATAATAGTAATAATTGAAATTAAAAAAAATGTTGCATAATAAATAATTTATGCAAAGTGAGTAGTAAAAGAAATATGGCCTGGCGCCGAAGTCGATGTCGATGCAGGTCGTCGGCGTAATGCAATAAAGGCATGGCAAAGCCTGGATTCACAGGTCGGTCCAAGTTCCGGATGCGGCGTTCGCCAAACTGTATACGGAAACTGACCGAACCATCATGCGACCGTCAATAATGCAGCCACCATTTGATAGACCTGTGTATATATGCTGGACTAACCAGAGTAATAATTCCTTGGGAAAAATTTAACCCAAATAAGCAAAAAGAAATACTAGGATTAATAGCACCTGGTTTATTTGTTGTAGCAATCCAAAGGAAGGTGATTCCCAAAATTGGGACTCCATCCGCGCGCCCATGCCTGGTCGGCTAGTGACGCCGAAGTGTCCGGAGTAGGTTGATGAAGAGATGGTGAAGCCCCCGGTCCAGCCAAGATGTCGAAGTAGGTCGGCGTGATGGACACCAGCTTAAAGAAACAATAGTGCGGCCTTACCGACGCAGGTCGTGACGTGGTCGATGCCGGCTTGATGAAGCGACCGTGCGATGATGCCGGTATGCCCGCTCCATGTAATCCGTGGGGCGGCGATGTTGGTGATGATTTATCCTTCGCGATGCCGGACTCTTGTTCGGCTTGCCAAGATGATGATCCGAAAAAGTTGAGCTTGGCTCAACAAAGTGACGACGTGTCTAGCGCAGGTCGGCAACCGTGGAGAAATATTGCCGGACTGGTTTGACACCAGCATGATGTTGAAGATCATGTTCAAAAGATCTTAAAGTTAGTGGGATGTGTTCGGGAACAAGACACAATACCCCACACAAAACTTCCTTCAAAAAGGATGTCCGAAATCCCGTTCATAAAAAAGACGAACTCGGGTCGGATTCATTTTCGCGCAGAAAACAGATCCAAAAAGTGATGCACTAATCGGAAGTTTCCCGGAGTTTGGACGGTCGGATCGAGCTAAATTTTTGGCAGGTGGTAGATAAGGGAATTCCGCAGCAAATCAACGGTTGGATCCTCCAAAGGACATCCGAGCTAGACGCTGGATACCGCGCCCTAAACTCGTCCGGATTCTCGTCCAGATTCAACAGGGCTCCGGTATATCGGAGATTGCCGGAGATTCCTCCATCGGAACTCGACGAAATTTTTGCAGGGTTTTTGTAGACTTAATTCTGCATAATTCCACTGAAGTAAACGTTTAGGCGACACTCGAGGAGGCGATGGCGGCGGATACAAGTTTGTTGTCCAGAAAAACAGCACGGTCGCCTGAGGGCAATGTTGACGTTGAGCCCCCGAGCTCCATGGATGACTCCTCCATGATCTTGATAGAGATCGGAGTTGGTGTTGATGAAGGCCTTCATCCGAACATGATGATCGGAGGTAGGGCGCAGTCCTCGGTCAAGCCAAGGTGACCAGTCGAGCTGGTGACGAAGAAGCCGACGTCGCAGTTGACCTGCAGTCGAGCCATTGATCCTTTCGCCGATCACACAGCGGAACTCCCAATGAAAGCACCAATGTCGGTGTCAAAACCGGCGGATCTCGGGTAGGGGGTCCCAAGCAGTGCGTCTTAGGATCAATGGTAACAGGAGCCGAGGGACACGATGTTTTACCCAGGTTCGGGCCTCTCGATGGAGGTAAAACCCTACGTCTTGCTTGATTAATATTGATGATATGGGTAGTACAAGAGTAGATCTACCACGAGATCGTAGAGACTAAACCCTAAAAGCTAGCCTATGGTATGATTGTTGTTGTATCTATCTCTATCGACTAGCCCGGACCCGGTTTATATAATGCACCAGAGGCCTAGGATAACAAGAGTCCTAGCCGAATACGCCGGTGGGGGAGGAGTCCTTGTCTTGATCACCAAGTCTTGTTGATTCTTCCTTGTATGCGGCAGCTGTCCGGACTGGCCCATGAGTATACGGCCATGGGGGTCCTCGGCCCAATCCAACTGATCGGGAGACGACGCGTTGAGTACCCCCTAGTCCAGGACACCGTCAGCCCCCCTTGGGAGATTCAATCTCCAGGGCCGGCGCCCCCCCTGGGGGCCTATATAAAGGAGGTGGGGAGGGAGGGCAGTTGTACCCTGAGTCTTGGCGCCTCCCTCCCCCTGCTACACCTCTTCCTCCTCCCGCAGTTGCTTGGCGAAGCCCTGCCGGAGTTCTGCTGCATCCACCACCACACCGTCGTGCTGTTGGGTATTCATCAACCTCTCCTTCCCCCTTGCTGGATCAAGACGGAGGAGACGTCATGCTAACCGTACGTGTGTTGAACGCGGAGGTGCCGTCCGTTTGGTGCTAGGATCTTCGGTGATAGGATCACGATGAGAACGACTACCTCAACCCCGTTCTCTTGAACGCTTCCGCACACGATCTACAAGTGGTATGTAGATGCATCTCTCTCTCTCTCTCTCGTTGCTAGATGAACTCATAGATTGATCTTGGTGAACGTAGGAAAATTTTTATTTGATGCAACGTTCCCCAACAAATATAGTTGAAAGTTGATAGTAGCAATTATGCGGGCTGGGTCCGTAAACTGAGGATTGTCCTCATTGCTACGTAGAAGGCTTATGTCCTTAATGCACCGCTCGGTGTGCTGAACCTCGAACGTCGTTTGTGGATGTTGCGAACATCTGACATACACATTTTGATGACTACGTGATAGTTCAGTAATGTTAAATGGTTTAGAATTGAGGCACCGAAGACGATTTTGAAACGTCGCGGAACATAGGGGATGTTCCAAGAGCTGAAATTGGGATTTCAGGCTCGTGCCCACGTCAAGAGGTATAAGACCTCCGACGAGCTTCTTTGCCTACAAACTAAGGGAGAAAATCTCAATCGTTGAGCTTGTACTCAGATTGTCGGGGTACAAGAATCACTTGAATCGAGTGGGAGTTAATCTTCCAGATGAGATAGTGATGGTTCTCCATAGTCACTGCCACCAAGCTATTAGAGCTTCGTGATGAACTATAACATATCAGGGATAGATATGATGATCCTTGAGCTATTCGCGATGTTTGACACCGCAAAAGTAGAAGTCAAGTGGAAGCATCAATTGTTGATGGTTAGTAAAACCGTTAGTTTCAAGAAGGGCAAGGGCAAGAAGGGATACTTCATGAAACGGCAAATCAGTTGTTGCTCTAGTGAAGAAACCCAAGGTTGAACCCAAACCCAAGACTAAGTGCTTCTGTAATGAGAGGAACGGACACTGAAGCAAAACCACCCTAGATACTTGGTAGATAAGAAGGCAGGCAAGGTCGACAGAAGTATATTGGATATACATTATATTAATGTGTACTCTACTAGTACTCCTAGTAGCACCATGGTAATAGATACCGGTTCGGTTGCTAAGTGTTAGTAACTCGAAATAAAAGGCTACGGAATAAACGGAGACTAGCTAAAGGCGAGGTGACGATATGTGTTGGAAGTATTTCCAAGGTTGATGTGATCAAACATCGCACGCTCCCTCTACCATCGGGATCGGTGTTAAAACCTAAATAATTGTTATTTGGTGTTTGCGTTGAGCATAGACATGATTGGATTATGTCTATCGCAATACGGTTATTCATTTAAGAAGAATAATGGTTACTCTATTTATTTGAATAATACCTTCAATGGTCTTTCACCTAAAATGAATGGTTCATTGAATCTCGATCGTAGTGATACACATGTTCATGCCAAAAGATATAAGATAGTAATGATAGTACCACATGCTTGTGGCACTACCATGTAAGTCATATTGGTATAAAACACATGAAGAAGCTCCATGTTGATGGATCTTTGGACTCACTCATTTTTGAAAAGTTTGAGACATGCGAACCATGTCTATTGGTATGTACGCATGAAGAAACTCCATGCAGATGGATCGTTTGGACTCACTTGATTTTGAATCACTTGAGACATGCAAATCATACCACATGGGCAAGATGACTGAAAAGCCTCGTTTTCAGTAAGATGGAACAAGAAAGAAAATTGTTGGAAGTAACACATTTTGATGTGTGCAGTCCAATGAGTGATGAGGCATGCAGTGGATATCATTATGTTCTTACTTCATAGATGATTTGAGTAGATGTTGAGTATATTTACTTGATGAAACACAAGTCTGAATTATTGAAAGGTTCAAGTAATTTCAGAGTCAAGTTGAAGATCTTCGTGACAAGAGAATAAAATGTCTGTGATATGATCATAGAGATGAACATCTAAGTTACGTGTTTGGTACAAAATTAAGACATTGTGGAAATTGTTTCACAACTAATACCGCCTGGAACACCATAGTGTGATGGTGTGTCCGAACATCATAGATGCACCCTATTGGATATGGGGCATACCATGATGTCTCTTATCGAATTACCACTATCGTTCATGGGTTAGGCATTAGAGACAACCACATTCACTTTAATAGGGCACCACATAATTCCGTTCAGATGACACCGCATGAACTATGGTTTAGAGAAACCTAAGCTGTCGTTTCTTGAAAGTTTAGGGCTGCGACGCTTATATGAAAAAGTTTCATCCTGATGAGCTCGAACCCAAAGAGGATAAATACATCTTCATAGGACACCCAAAACAGTTGGGTATACCTCCTAATTCAGACCCGGAAGCAAAAGTGATTGTTTCTAGAAACATGTCCTTCCTCGAGGAAAAGTTTCTCTCGAAAGAAATTGAGTGGGAGGATGGTGGAGACTTGATAAGGTTATTGAACCATCACTTCAACCAGTGTGTAGCAGGGCACAAAAAGTTGTTCCCGTGGCACCTACACCAATTGAAGTGGAAGTTGATGATAGTGATCATGAAACTTCCGATTAAGTCACTACCAAACCTCGTAGGACGACAAAGATACGTACTACTCCAGAGTGGTATGTAATCCTATCTTGGAAATCATGTTGCTAGACAACAATGAACCTACGAGCTATCGAGAAGCGATGGTGGGCCCGGATTCGGACGAATGGCTCAAAGCCATAAAATCCAAGAGAGGATCCATGTATGAAAACAAAGTATAGACTTTGGAAGAACTACTTGATGGTCGTAAGGCTGTTGGGTACAGATGGATTTTAAAAGAAAGACGGACAATGATGGTAAGTATCACCATTAAGAAAGCTCGACTTATCGTTAAGATGTTTTCCGACAAGTTCAAGGAGTTGACTACGATGAGACTTTCTCACTCGTAGTGATGCTAATAGTCTATTGGAATTATATTAGCAATTACTGCATGATTTATGAAATCTTGCAGATAGGATGTCAAAACATTGTTTCCTCGACGATAATCTTGAGGAAAGGTTGCATGTGATACAACCAGAAGGTTTTGTCAATCCTGAAAGATGCTAACAAGTGTGCAAAGCTCCAGCAATCCTTCTAAGGACTGGAGTAAGCATCTCGGAGTTGGAATATACGCTTTGATGAGATGATCAAAGATTTTGGGTTTATACAAAGTTTATGAGAAACTTGTATTTCCAAAGAAGTGAGTGGGAGCACTATAGCATTTCTTATGAGTATATGTTGTTGACATATTGTTGATCGGAAATGATGTAGAATTTCTGGAAAGCATATAGGGTTGTTTGAAAAGTGTTTTTAATGGAAAACCTGGATTAAGCTACTTAAACAATAAGCATCAAGATCTATAAGGATAGATCAAAATGCTTAATAGTACTTTCAAATGAATACATACCGTGACAAGATTTTGAAGGAGTTCAAAATAGATCAGCAAAGAAGGAGCTCTTGGCTTTGTTATATGGTGTGAGTATTGAGTAAGACTCAAGACATGACCACGGCAGAAGAGAGAGAAAAGACGAAGGTCGTCCCCTATGCTTCAGACGTAGGCTCTATAGTATGCTATGCTATGTACCGCACCGGAAGTGTGCCTTGCCATGAGTCAGTCAAGGGGTACAAGAGTGATCCAGGAGTGGATCATAGGATAATAATCAAACTTATCCTTAGTAACTAGTGGACTAAGGAATTTTCTCGATTATGGAGGTGGTAAAAGAGTTCTTCGTAAAGGGTTACGCCG
Organism: Triticum dicoccoides; assembly: GCF_002162155.2. NCBI lineage: Eukaryota > Viridiplantae > Streptophyta > Magnoliopsida > Poales > Poaceae > Triticum > Triticum dicoccoides. Next base: position 617,712,251 of record NC_041391.1, read on the forward strand.
ATGCAAACTTTGACACTAATCCATATTATTCTGAGTAGTAAACTGGATTCATATTGTAATATAGTTATTTGGAATAGCTCCAAATAGAGCGTGGTAACTGCATCTAGGAGATGGCATAGAAATTTGCAAAGCACACGCAGATCTGAAAGGTTCAGATCCGTTGAATAATAACCTCTCTCACAAGAGAGATATGATCAAACCCCATGGGTGTTGATTCACTACAATCACATAGTGATGTGAACTAGATTATTGACTCTAGTGCAAGTGGGAGACTGTTGGAAATATGCCCTAGAGGCAATAATAAAATGGTTATTATTGTATTTCCTTGTTCATGATAAATGTCTATTATTCATGCTATAATTGTATTGACCGGAACCACAATACATGTGTGAATACATAGACCACAACATGTCCCTAGTGAGCCTCTAGTTGACTAGCTCGTTGATCAACAGATGGTCATGGTTTCCTGACCATGGACATTGGATGTCATTGATAACAGGATCACATCATTAGGAGAATGATGTGATGGACAAGACCCAATCCTAAGCCTAGCACAAGATCGTGTAGTTCGTATGCTAAAGCTTTTCTAAATGTCAAGTATCTTTTCCTTAGACCATGAGATTGTGCAACTCCCGGATACCGTAGGAATGCTTTGGGTGTACCAAACGTCACAACGTAACTGGGTGGCTATAAAGGTACACTACGGGTATCTCCAAAAGTGTCTGTTGGGTTGGCACGAATCGAGACTGGGATTTGTCACTCCGTGTGACGGAGAGGTATCTCTGGGCCCACTCGGTAGGACATCATCATAATGTGCACAATGTGATCAAGGAGTTGATCACGGGATGATGTGTTACGGAACGAGTAAAGAGACTTGCCGGTAACGAGATTGAACAAGGTATCGGCATACCGACGATCGAATCTTGGGCAAGTACTATACCGGTAGACAAAGGGAATTGTATACAGGATTGATTGAATCCTTGACATTGTGGTTCATCCGATGAGATCATCATGGAACATGTGGGAGCCAACATGGGTATCCAGATCCCGCTGTTGGTTATTGTGCGGAGAGTTGTCTCGGTCATGTCTGCATGGTTCCCGAACCCGTAGGGTCTACACACTTAAGGTTCGATGACGCTAGGGTTATAAAGGAAGTTTGTATGTGGTTACTGAATGTTTTTCGGAGTCCCGGATGAGATCCCGGACGTCAGGAGGAGTTCCGAAACGGTCCGGAGGTAAAGATTTATATATGGGAAGTCATCATACGGTCACCGGAATAATTCGGGGGTTATCGGTATTGTAGCGGGACCACCGAAGGGGTTCCGGGGGTCCACCTGCCCCGGATGGCCCTATGGGCTATTTGTGGAGAGGGACCAGCCCCTTAGTGGGCTAGGCGCCTTCCCCCTTAGGGCCCATGCACCTAGGGTTTGGGGGAAACCCTAAAGGGGGGCGCCCCCTTGCCTTGGGGGGCAAGGCAACCCCCCTGGCCGCTGCCCCCTCCTCAGATTGTATCTCAGGGGGCCGACCCCCCTCTCCCTTGACCCTATATATATGTGGGGGGTGGGAGGGCAGCCGCACCCAAGTTCAGGTGCAGCCCTACCTCTCTCCCTCCTCATCTCTCGCGGTGCTTGGCGAAGCCCTGCCGGAATACAACACTCCTCCATCACCACCACAGCGTCCACTCGTCCGGGTAGGTTGCGCCGCCGCCGTCCACTCGTCCCCGCCGCCTCCTTGTCGCCGCTTTTGTCGCTCGGGAGAGATGAGACGAGCGCCTCGCTCGGGGATTCCTTCCACGGGGTGCTAGTGGATGATTTTTTCCGCGTGGTTTTGGAGAGGTTTGGGCCGGGGAAATACACTGCGGGGCTTAACCGAACGAGAAAAACTAGATGGGCCAGGTTTATTCCCCGGCGGGGGTAATCCCTGCGTACCCGCGTGGATTGGACCCAAAACCTCGCCGGGCTGGGCGTAACCGAACAAGGCCTAAAGGGGGGCGCCCCCTTGCCTTGGGAGGCAAGGGAACCCCCCTGGCCGCCGCCCCCTCCTCAGATTGGATCTGAGGGGGCCGGCCCCCTGTCCCTTGCCCCTATATATATGTGGGGGGTGGGAGGGCAGCCGCATCCAAGTTCAGGTGCAGCCCTACCTCTCTCCCTCCTCATCTCTCGCGGTGCTTGGAGAAGCCCTGCTGGAATACAACGCTCCTCCATCACCACCACACCGTTGTGCTGCTGCTGGATGGAGTCTTCCCCAACCTCTCCCTCTCTCCTTGCTGGCTCAAGGCACAGGAGACGTCACTGGGCTGCACGTGTGTTGAACGCGGAGGTGCCATCCATTCGGCACTAGGATCTTCGGTGATTTGGATCACGACGAGTACGACTCCCTCAACCCCGTTCTCTTGAACGCTTCCGCTTAGCGATCTACAAGGGTATGTAGATGCACTCCCCTCTCTCGTTGCTAGTCTCTCCATAGATAGATCTTGGTGACTTGTAGGAAAATTTTGAATTTCTGCTACGTTCCCCAACATTCGAGAGTTGCAAAATCTCATAGTCCGAGGAACATGTATAAGTCATGAAGAAAGCAATAGCAATGAAACTGTAACGATCATAATGCTAAGCTAACGGATGGCTCATGTCCATCACATCATTCTCCTTATGATGTCATCCCGTTCATCAAATGACAACACATGTGTATGGTTAGGAAACATAACCATCTTTTATTAACGAGCTAGTCTAGTAGAGGCATACTAGGGACAATATGGTTTGTCTATGTATTCACACAGGTACTAAGTTTCCGGCTAATACAATTCCAGCATGAATAATAAACATTTATCATGAAATAAGGAAATAAATAATAATTTTATTATTGCCTCTAGGGCATATTTCCTTCAGTCTCCCACTTGCACTAGAGTCAATAATCTAGATTACATAGTAATGATTCTAACACCCATGGAGCTTTGGTGTTGATCATGTTTTGCTCGTGGAAGAGGCTTAGTCAATGGGTATGCAACATTCAGATCCGTATGTATCTTGCAAATCTCTATGTCCCCTTCCAACACTTGATGACGGATGGAATTGAAGCATCTCTTGATGTGCTTGGTTCTCTTGTGAAATCTGGATTCCTTTGCCAAAGCAATTGCACTAGTATTGTCACAAAAGATTTTCATTGGACCCAATGCACTAGGAATGACACATAGATCAGATATGAACTCCTTCATCCAGAATCCTTCATTTGCTGCTCCCGAAGCAGCAATGTACTCTGTTTCACATGTAGATCCCGCCACGACGCTTTGCTTGGAACTGCACCAATTGACATCTCCTCCATTCAATAAAAATACGTATCCGGTTTCCGACTTAGAGTCATCCAGATCAGTGTCAAAGCTTGCATCGACGTAACCATTTACGACAAGCTCTTTGTCACCTCTTTAAATGAGAAACATATCCTTAGTCCTTTTCAGGTATTTCAGGATGTTCTTAACCGCTGTCCAGTGCTCCACTCCGGGATTACTTTGGTACCTCCCTGCTATGCTTATAGCAAGGCACACATCTGGTCTTGTACACAACATTGCATACATGATAGAACCTATGGCTGAAGCATAGGGAATGCCTTTCATTTTCTCTCTATCTTCTGCAGTGGTCGGGCATTGAGTCTGACTCAACTTCACACCTTGTAACACAGGCAAGAACCCTTTCTTTGACTAATCCATTTTGAATTTCTTCAAAACTTTATCAAGGTATGTGCTTTGTGAAAGTACAATTAAGTGTCTCGATCTATCTCTATAGATCTTGATGCCCAATATGTAAGCAGCTTCTCTGAGGTCTTTCATAGAAAAACTCTTATTCAGGTATCCCTTTAGCTATCCAGAAATTCTATATCATTTCCAATCAACAATATGTCATCCACATATAATATTAGAAATGCTATAGAGCTCCCACTCACTTTCTTGTAAATACAGGCTTATCCAAAAGTCTGTATGAAACCATATGCTTTGATCACACTATCAAAGCGTTTATTCCAACTCCGAGAGGCTTGCACCAGTCCATAAATGGATCAGTGGAGCTTGCACACTTTGTTAGCACCCTTTGGATTGACAAAACCTTCTGGTTGCATCATATACAACTCTTCTTCCAGAAATCCATTCAGGAATGTAGTTTTGACATCCATCTGCCAAATTTCATAATCATAAAATGCGGCAATTGCTAACATGATTCGGACAGATTTAAGCATTGCTACGGGTGAGAAAGTCTCATCATAGTCAACTCCTTGAACTTGTCAAAAACCTTTCGCAACAAGTTGAGCTTTGTAGACAGTAACATTACCGTTTGCGTCGGTTTTCTTCTTGAAGATCCATTTATTTCTATGGCTTGCTGATCATCGGGTAAGTCCACCAAAGTCCACACTTTGTTCTCATACATGGATCCCATCTCAGATTTCATGGCCTCCAGCCATTTCGCGGAATCTGGGCTCATCATCGCTTCCTCATAGTCCATAGGTTCACCATGATCTAGTAACATGACTTCTAGAACAGGATTACCGTACCACTCTGGTGCGGATCTCACTCTGGAAGACCTACGAGGTTCTGTAGTAACTTATTCTGAAGTTTCATGATCATCATCATTAACTTGCTCACTAATTGGTGTAGGAATCACTGGAACTGATTTCTGTGATGAACTACTTTCCAATAAGGGAGAAGGTACAATTACCTCATCAAGTTCTACTTTACTCCCACTCACTTCTTTCGAGAGAAACTCCTTCTCTAGAAAGGATCCAATCTTAGGAACAAATATCTTGCCTTTAGATCTGTGATAGAAGGTGTACCCAATAGTTTCCTTTGGGTATTCTATGAAGACGCGCTTCTCCGATTTGGGTTCGAGCTTATCAGGTTGAAGCTTTTTCACATAAGCATCGCAGCCCCAAACTTTAAGAAATGACAACTTTGGTTTCTTGCCAAACCACAGTTCATAAGGCGTCGTCTCAACAGATTTCGATGGTGCCCTATTTATAGTGAATGCAGCCGTCTCTAAAGCATAACACCAAAACGATAATGGTAAATCGGTAAGAGACATCATAGATCGCACCATGTCCAATAAAGTACTGTTACGACGTTCGGACATGCCATTTCGCTGTGGTGTTCCAGGTGGCGTAAGTTGTGAAACTATCCCATGTTGTTTCAAATGAAGACCAAACTCATAACTCAAATATTCTCCTCCATGATCAAATCGTAGAAACTTCATTTTCTTGTTACGATGATTTTCCACTTCACTCTGAAATTCTTTGAACTTTTCAAATGTCTCAGATTTATGCTTCATTAAGTAGATATAACCATATCTCCTCAAATCTTCTATGAAGGTAAGAAAATAACGATACCCGCCACGAGCCTCAACACTCATTGGACTGCATACATCTGTATGTATTATTTCCAATAAGTGAGTAGCTCGTTCCATTGTTCCGGAGAACGGAGTTTTAGTCATGTTGCCCATGAGGCACGGTTCGCAAGCACCAAGTGATTCATAATCAAGTGATTCCAAAAGTTCATTAGCATGGACTTTCTTCATGCGCTTTACACTGATATGACCCAAACGGTAGTGCCACAAATAAGTTCCACTATCATTACCAACTTTGCATCTTTTGGCTTCAATATTATGAGCATGTGTATCATCACGATCGAGATTCAACAAAAATAGACCACTCAGCAAGGGTGCATGACCATAAAAGATATTACTCATATAAACAGAACAACCATTATTCTTTGATTTAAATGAATAACCGTCTCGCGTCAAATAAGATCCAGATATCATGTTCATGCTCAATGATGTCTACTACACAACCTTTTTCTTGTAAACGTTGTTGGGCCTCCAAGTGCAGAGGTTTGTAGGACAGTAGCAAACTTCCCTCAAGTGGATGACCTAAGGTTTATCAATCCATGGGAGGCGTAGGATGAAGATGGTCTCTCTCAAGCAACCCTGCAACCAAATAACAAAGAGTCTCTTGTGTCCCCAACACACCCAATACAATGGTAAATTGTATAAGTTCACTAGTTCGGCGAAGAGATGGTGATACAAGTGCAATATGGATGGTAGATATAGGTTTTTGTAATCTGAAATTATAAAAACAGCAAGGTAACTAATGATAAAAGTGAGCGTAAACGATATTGCAATGCTAGGAAACAAGTCCTAAGGTTCATACTTTCACTAGTGCAAGTTCTCTCAACAATAATAACATAACTGGATCATATAACTATCCCTCAACATGCAACAAGGAGTCACTCAAAAGTCACTAATAGCGGAGAACAAACGAAGAGATTATGGTAGGGTACGAAACCACCTCAAAGTTGTCCCTTCTGATCGATCTATTCAAGAGTCCCTAGTAAAATAACATGAAGCTATTCTTTCCATTCGATTTATCACAGAGTTTGTACTAGAATAACACCTTAAGACACAAATCAACCAAAATCCTAATGTCACCTAGATAGTCCATTGTCACCTCAAGTATCCATGGGCATGATTATACGATATGCATCACACAATCTCAGATTCATCTATTCAACCAACACAAAGAACTTCAAAGAGTTCCCCAAAATTTCTACCGGAGAGTCAAGACGAAAACGTGTGCCAACCCCTATGCATAAGTTCACAAGGTCACTGAACCCGCAAGTTGATCACCAAAACATACATCAAGTTGATCGCATGAATATCCCATTGTCACCGCAGATAAGCACGGCAAGACATACATCAAGTGTTCTCAAATCCTTAAAGACTCAACCCGATAAGATAACTTCAAAGGGAAAATTCAATTCATTACACGAGAGTATAGGGGGAGAAACATCATAAGATCCAACTATAATAGCAAAGCTCGGGATACATCAAGATCGTGCCAAATCAAGAACATGAGAGAGAGAGATCAAACACATAGCTACTGGTACATACCCTCAGCCCCGAGGGTGAACTACTCCCTCCTCGTCATGGAGAACGCTGGGATGATGAAGATGGCCACCAGTGAGGGATCCCCCCTCCGGCAGGGTGCCAGAACAGGCCCCGATTGGTTTTTGGTGGCTACAGAGGCTTACGGCGGCGGAACTCCCGATCTATTCTGCTTCTCGATGTTTTTAGGGTATATGGACATATATAGGCGAAAGAAGTCGGTCAGGGGAGCCACGAGGGGCCCATGAGTGTGGGGGGCGCGCCCAGGGGGGTAGGGCGCGCCTCCCTGCCTCGTGGCCACCTTGAAGCTTCCCTGACTTCAACTCCAAGACTCCTGGATTGTTTCAGTTCCAAAAATAACTCTCCCAAAAGGTTTCATTCCGTTTGGACTCCGTTTGATATTCCTTTTCTTTGAAACACTGAAATAGGCAAAAAAAACAATAATATGGGTTGGGCCTCCGGTTAGTAGTCCGAAAAATGATATAAAAGTGTAAAGTAAAGCCCATAAACATCCAAAACAGGTAATATAATAGCATGTAACAATCAAAAATTATAGATACGTTGGAGACGTATCGAACATCCCCAAGCTTAATTCCTGCTCGTCCTCGAGTAGGTAAATGATAAAAATAGATTTTTTGATGTGGAATGCTACCTAACATAATTCTCAATGTAATTCTCTTTATTGCGGCATGAATGTTCAGATCCATAAGATTCAAAATAAAAGTTCATATTGACATAAGAAATAATAATACTTCAAGCATAGTACCAAAGCAATCATGTCTTCTCAAAATAACATGGCTAAAGAAAGTTCATCCCTACAAAATCGTATAGTTAGGCTATGCTTCATTTTTATCACACAAAATACTCCCATCATGCACAACCCCGGTTTCAGCCAAGCAATTGGTTCATACTATTTAACGCGCTTCAGTTTTTTTCAACTCTCACGCAATACATAAGCGTGAGCCATGGACATAACACTATGGGTGGAATAGAATATTGAAAATGCAACTATCCCTGGGTGGTTTTGGTAATTCCTAACAACATATAGCTCATTGAGCTAATGCTATTTCAAGATAAATATTTCAGGAAAGCTCAATGTTTGGCATGGCATGGATGAGAAACGTGGACCTCTCAAAATGCTAACGACAAAAGGATTGGCTCAAGCTCAAAGCACAAGACTCTACATTTTACTTTTAGTGATCCAAGATCACATTGAGTCCATAGGAAAGCCAATACTATTAAGGGGGGATGAGGTGTTGCTTAATGGCTTACTTGCTCAAAGTGCTTAGTGATATGCTCCAAAGCCCTCAACTACTTTCTCACATCCACATATGTCCCAAACAAAAAGTCAAACTAGGCCCCACTGAAACTTTCTATCCGGCGCCACCGAGTTCAGTTGACATAGCCACTGCCAGAAACCCTAGTCTTTTCGGTCTCACCGATAGGGATCTCGATCTCACTGAGATGGGATTGTAATCTCTCCGTTTCCCTTCGTAACGTTTTGGTCAAACCGAGATGAGCATCGGTCCCATCGAGATTGCAGTGCAAACTCTCTGTTTCCCTTTCGTAATATTTCGGTCCAACCGAAATGAGAGAATCGGTCCCACCGAGTTTGCCTGACCAACTCTCTGGTTAGCTTATTACCAAAATCGGTCTCACCGAGTTTGTGTAATCGGTCTCACCAAGATTACGTTATGCCCTAACCCTAACGATATCAGTCCCACCGAGTTGACATGTCGGTCCCACTGAAATACCTAAAGGTCACATTATGAACTAAATCGGTCTGACTGAGTTTAACAATTCCGTCCCACCGAGTTTGGTAAGTTGTGTGTAACAGTTAGATTTTGTGTGGAGGCTATATATACCCCTCCACCCACTCTTCATTCACGCAGAGAGCCATCAGAACATGCCTACACTTCCAACATACATTTTCTGAGAGAGAACCACCTACACTTGTGTTGAGATCAAGATATTCCATTCCTACCACATAAATCTTGATCTCTAGCCTTCCCCAAGTTGCTTTCCACTCAAATCTTCTTTCCACCAAATCCATATCCTGTGAGAGAGAGTTGAGTGTTGGGGAGACTATCATTTGAAGCACAAGAGCAAGGAGTTCATCATCAATACACCATCTGTTACCTTTTGGAGAGTGGTGCGTCCTAGATTGGTTAGGTGTCACTTGGGAGCCTCCGTCAAGATTGTGGAGTTGAACCAAGGAGTTTGTAAGGGCAAGAAGATCGCCTACTTCATGAAGATCTACCCTAGTGAGGAAAGTCCTTCGTGGGTGATGGCCATGGTGGGATAGACAAGGTTGCTTCTTCGTGGACCCTTCGTGGGTGGAGCCCTTCGTGGACTCGCGCAGCCGTTACTCTTTGTGGGTTGAAGTCTCCATCAACGTGGATGTACGATAACACCACCTATCGGAACCACGACAAAAACATCCGTGTCTCCTATTGCGTTTGCACTATCCAAACCCCTCCCTTTACATTCTTGCAAGTTGCATGCTTTACTTTCCGCTGCTTATATACTCATTGCATGCTTGCTTGAATTGTGTTAAGATTGCTTGACTTGTGCTAAGTTGTTAAAATCTGCCAAGAACTAAAATTGGGAAAAGGCAAGATTTTTATTTGGTCAAGTAGTCTAATCACCCCCCCTCTAGACATACTTTCGATCCTACAATTGGTATCAGAGCTTTGGTCTCCATTTGCTTTGATTTCCATAACTTTTGGTGGTCATAGCCTTGGTCTCACAACCTAGGAGAGTATGGCGTCTAGCGAGGGAAATTATCACCATAGAGGTCCTTACTTTGATTGTACTAATTTTGCTAGTTGGAAGCATAAGATGAAAATGCATATTCTTGGACATAACCCCGCCGTTTGGGCTATTGTGTGTGTTGGCTTGCAAGGTGAATTCTTTGATGGGAGAGAACCGAACCATGAAGCTACCGTGGAAGAGTTGAAGATGCTGCAATACAATGATCAAGCTTGTGATATTCTGTTCAACGGATTGTGCCCCGAAGAATTCAACAAAATCAGCTATCTTGAGAATGCAAAGGAAATTTGGGATACTTTGATTTACATGCATGAAGGTACCGACTCCGTCAACGAATCCTAATTGGATGTGCTTCAAAGTCAACTTGACAAGTTCAAAATGAAGGATGGTGAAGGTGTCGCTGAAATGTACTCTAGGCTTGCTCTCATCACAAATGAGATTGCCGTCTTAGCAAGTGAAGAGATGACCGACAAATTCATCATCAAGAAGATCCTAAGAGCCTTGGATGGAAAATATGATACCGTGTGCACATTGATCCAAATGATGCCCAATTACAAAGATCTCAAGCCAACAGAAGTCATTGGAAGAATTGTTGCTCATGAGATGTCACTCAAGGATAAGGAAGAGCTCCACAACAAGTCAAGTGGTGCTTACAAAGCCTCATGTGAAGCTCCCACATCATCAAGTGAGAAACAAACCTTCAATGAAGAATTGAGCCTAATGGTGAAGAACTTCAACAAGTTCTACAAGAATAGAAGCAAGGAAAGAAGTTCCAAGTCAAGGTCCTACAATGACAAGAGATCTTACAATTGTGGAAGACCCGGACACTATTCCAATGAGTGTACGGCTCCCTACAAAATAAGAGAAGATTCTCCAAAAATAAGAAGTAGAAGAGAAGAATCACCACCAAGAGAGAGGAAGAGTAGAGATGATCGTTATAAACGAAGAACATCCCGGAGAAGCAAGGATTCGAAAAGGAAGGACAAATCATCAAAGAGCTACACAAAACTAAGACATCAAGCTCATGTTGGTGAATGGGTATCCGGCTCCGACTCCGACCATCACTCTGAGAGAAGCTATCACTCTGACTCTGAATATACTCAAGATGAAGGTGTTGACGGTCTAGCACTTGTGTCAACCAACTCCTACGACATATTTGACTCACCAAATGAAGGAATTGGAAGATGCTTCATGGCTAAAGGAACAAAGGTATCACACCCCGAGTATGTTGATTTCAATAGTGATGAAGATGACTTGTTAGGTGATGATGATTTACTTGTTGACAACTCTAGTGATGAATACTATGACGAAACGTCAATTAATCATGCTAATCAAGATAAAATGAATGACAATGATAAGGAGAAGATTGAGAACCTAACTAAAGAACTAAACACTCTTAAGTTAGCTCATGAAACTATCTTGGAAGATCATCGAGAACTTTTAAAGACTCATGAGAAGTTACACTTTGAAAAGCTCAATCTTGAGCAATAGCATGAGTTTTTAAAGGCAATCAATGATGATCTTCGCAAGAAAAGTTCTTCTTACATTGCCAAGCGTTTAATCTTATCTATTTACATGCCACAAGTCAAGTCTAGTAACAAGAACAATAAAGATTCTCCTTCTAGTAGTAACAATAATCATGCTAAATCCAATGTTGTTGCTTCTAGTAGTTCTCTTGATTCCACTAATGATTCTCTTAGCCAAGTTACACTTGAGCAAGAAAATAGCTTATTGAAGGGAATTATCGAGAAAGGTGTTTACAAGAGCCTTGCCGGAAGTAAGCAATTCTAGGAGATTGTACGCAAGCAAGGAAGGCATCGGAAGAATCAAGGTGTTGGTTTTGAACGAAAGTTCAATGCCAATGGAGTTGAGTGGGAAGAATATCAATACCCCAAGATGAAGTTTGTTCCTAAACAAGAGAAGTACGATCCTACTTCATTCAAAGGAACACAAGCTCAAGATGATCTTCCACCACAAGACCACAAGCAAAAAGGCAAGGACAAGCTTCAAGAGGAGATTGATGCATTTGAAGAATCTCCTAAGGCCTTGGTCAAGTGGGTTCCCAAGACTACATCAAGTTCTACTTCATCAAGTACGACTACAACTCCAAGGATTCCCATCAAGATGATGTGGATCCCAAAGAAGAAGAACTAGAGAGTTCTTAAGGGTGACTCCGCCAACATACTTCACTCTTATCATTTTGGCAAGGACAAGTGCAAACAACTTCCATATCTTGCACTAATCCAAGGAGTCACAAATCCTCTTATTGGTAAGACGAGGAACAAGGCAACCTAATGCTTTGGACATCATCTTGTGTGTGCATCACTCTATGTCTATGGATACCCTTGCTTGTTCCTTGTGGGACTAACCCGTGTAGGTATTGAAAGTGCAATTCACTCCATTGAATTGCTCCGAATGATCTACATCAACATTGAGCATCCATATCTTCAACACCTACATGAAGTCATTATCGACAAAACTCAAGGTTAGTTCATCCCTCTTACGGGGGATATCGCATCTAGGGGGAGCTTTACTCTAAAGAATTGAGCTAGAGCAACCCTAATGGTGTGAACACAACAATGCTTTATGTAAAAGTGGAAACCCCACTTGTGCTTAAACGATGAGTATGACCTATGATCAAATGTTCTCATTTGACTCCTAAGTCAATATACTCATATATAGATGACCTAGTCATCGCCAATTTCTTGATAGATGCTAGAATTGGTTGTGCATGCTTTGTCACATATTTCATTTGCCATTTTATTGTGTGAGCATGTCGTTTGCATATTTTACTCATTCGAGGACATCCACTTGTTGTTTTGTATGATTGGCTTCTTTTTCTTTGACCAAGTGGATGGACAAGAATGCCTAAGAACCTTTTCTAGCTATCTATGATTTTCTTACCTTAAAATCTATTCATGCTACATCACAAAGTTTGATCAAGTCAGATTCAAACCACTCAGTGTGAGCAGCACTCGGAGTCCCCGATTTGTCATAGACTTAAACTTCCAAAACCTCTTTGTGCATTTCGGTTTGACCGAGAAATCCATTTCGGTCACACCGAGTTCACTAAGTTGATCTAGGTTTTCATCTCGATGCAACCAATTATAACCTTTCGGTCACACCGAGTTGTAGTAACTACTCGTAGTTTTGCATCTCGGTGCCACCGAGTTGTTACACTCGGTCACACCGACAGGGTCAGGTTATATATATACTGACGGGTCAAATTTTGGAAAATTTTCTGAAACCTCTCACCCGGGCGTAACCTGCTCTGCCTCCTCGGGTCTCCAGATCATCTTCTCACTGCCAGCGACCTCCCGCCACTGGTCTCCGCCGCCTTCAATGGCAATCTGCCCCACCGTTGGCGCCGTAGCAAGTTCACCGCTGAGTTAGGGTATGAACTTGACACTTTGTGCTATTCTTTAACTCCGATTCGTAGCATATTGCATTGCCATGATTCTTGCCAAGTATGAAATCATCCTGTCCAGCTAAAACATCCAGTAGATTAGATTTGATTTGAAAATTTAGGGTTAGGTTTCCGCTGAACTCATCTCGGACCGACCGAGTTGTTGAAATCGGTCTCACCGATTTGGCTTAGGCCATTGCACATGCAATTTTCGGTTTAACCGAGAATTGCAAATTGGTGTGACCGAGTTCGATTCTTTGTGAAACTCTAGCAGTCTCGGTGCCATCGAACTGTGACTCGGTCTGACCGACTTCACTAGTTTAGGTTCCAAAAGCTGCTTCGGTATCACCGAGTTTACAAATCGGTAGCTCCAAAATGCTTTCCGTGGAAAACTAAAACTAAGTTTTGAGTCAATTGTTTTGCAAAACCTCTGTACTTTGTGATGCTCATCTACTCTACCTCATCTACAACCTATTCATAGGGTCTACTGACAGTTGATTGCCTGAAGATGTCTAATCAAAGTGATAGTCAGAACAAGTCAGAGGAACAAGTTCAGTTGAGTGAGGGCACTAGTCCCTCCAGCAGCTATGATGAGGGTAGCAGGAGCACACCTAGTAACTTGCCCAAGGCAGCTACTAGAACAGGGAAGAAGAGAACATCTGATTCAGAGGATGAGGACTACATTGCAGCTAAGGATGAGCCCACTTCCAAGAAGAAAGTGGTGAAGAAAGAATTTGGCACTGCTGCTTCAACAAAGCCAGGGATGAACATAAAAGCTCCAGCCGAGAGAGTTCCTATGTTAAAGGTCAGAGCATCCACTCAAGAAACTTTGGGATCTGAACCCAAAAAGGCTGCTGCAGAAGGGAAAAAGAAGGAAAGAAAGAGAGGGAGATGGTGCAAGAGAGTTGATCCAATGGCAGAATTTGAGAAGCATTCTTCTAATGAGGCAGATGAAGAGGAAGAGGATGCTGCACCATCTCCTAAGGCTCAGAAGCTCATGGGAGATGCTATCAAATCAGGGGCTGCTCCATCTAAGCCTAAAGATGCTCCTAAGGCTGCTGCTCCAGCTCAAAAGCCTGCACCCAAGAGGAACACCAGAAGTATACCTGCTGAGGAGAAGAACAAGGCCCCAGTGCCTGAAGCTGCTGAAGAAGAGGAAGATGATACACTTGTTTTGAGAAAGTTGAAGCCCAAGATCCCTAACCACAATGATGCACATCCTGTTACTGAGAACATGAAACTTAGGAAGGATGCTGGTCTGAGACAGTGGAGAAAGGTTGACCCCTATGCTGTCAGGAGGAGAACTGTTGTGGACTACAGGTTTCACACTAAGGAACAATAAGACTATTATGAGACAATCCCGCTTGACAAGAAGCCTATTGTCTGTGACATGAGATGGGTTGACTAGGAGTACATCAAGAAGAATGAAGATCACTATCCAGGTGTATATGACAACTTCAAAGCATGTGGAGTAGATACATTTATTGCCCAGAAGCTCACCAAGTGGAATGATGAGTTGATCATGCAGTTTTACTCCACTGCCACTTCTACCTAGATGGGAAGATCATCTACATGTCAGAAGGTACAAGGTACCGATCCTCTGTAGAAGAATGGGCTCAGTTGATCAATGCTCTAGAAGAGAATGAAGATGACTTGGATGTATATGCCAAGAAAAAAGAAGGATCACAACTCAATGGCTAGCATGTACAGAGAGATCCCAGATGCTGCTTTAGAGACTCATAAGCTTGGATCTGTCCACTTCTTGTTGTCTAGTTTGCCTACAATCAACTGGATCCTAAGGCACACATTGCTACCCAAGTCAGGTGATCACAAGATGATTAGAGGACATGCTATCAACTTGCTGCATTTCTATGCTATGCCTCAAAAGTTTAAATTCATGAGTCTGATTGTGGAGACAATCAAGAGGACTGCAGCTGATCAGAAAAGATCCTGTGGGTATGCCCCACAAATTCAGGAGCTCATCAACTCCAAGATGGGCACAGGCAAATATCTATTGGATAAGGAGCACCTGCCCATCTACCCTGACTTTGAGGACAACACTGTTGTCATGAATGAGAATGATCCATCATTAGCTCAAGCACATGAGAAGAGAGAGAAGGCAAGGGCAGAGAAAGTTGCAAAGATGCCAACAGCTAAAGAAGCATCTCAGATATTCTTGAAGAGCAAGCAAGATCAGCTTGGATATCTGATTGCCTCCACCTTGAGGATTGAGAAGGGCTTGGCCACCCTGACTCAAAACCAGGAGAGTTTGGAGAGGATCATTGAGCAGAAATTCTATGATCTTGATGTCAAGGTAACCGAGATCCAGTCAGTAGTTGAGCAACTTCAGGAGGAAGTGGAGGAGAAGAAGGGAAAGTCTACTACAGATGCTTTTCAGAGAGTGCCCAGGAGTCAGAGATCTGCTGCAGTGCCTGTTCCAGACACAAGAGCTACTACATCTGCACCAACAGCCACAACATCAGTTCCACCAGCTCCAGCTACATCAACAGAAGCTTTCATCCTTGGAGTCATCTCTACGCCACCACATGAAGACCAAGCCTGAGAGTCGTTTAGCACTATGCATTTTTTATGAACTTTTTAGTAACATGTTGCCAAAGGGGGAGAAAATGTATAGATCATAGGCTTCAAGAGAGAGTGTTGCTTTTTTATCTCTCTTGCTTTTGGTTGAACTTCTTGTTTATGTGCTTGTGCTTGTGAGCTACTTGTTTACTTGTTTGATCATGTGTTTGATCATATGCTACACTTAATGCTTGTTGGATGATATTATCTCTTATATCCTTATATGATCATTCACTTGCTTGGTGAAGAGTGCATGCTTTTAGCTTCTATCATTTTGAGCGCTCCACCAAGATGTATGTGACATGAAAGAGTAACCCATGATCCTAACACATTGTGCATTTGCAGTCCGAAGCAAATTTTAAATAATGCACAAATTTAGGGGGAGCTCTTGCTTATCACATACTTCTCAAAGCGACAATGTTTTTCAATCTTATTATCATTTGCCGAAGCTTTGATCTATATGTTGTCATCAATTACCAAAAAGGGGGAGATTGAAAGTGCAACTATCCCTGGGTGGTTGTGGTAATTCCTAACAACATATAGCTCATTGAGCTAATGCTATTTCAAGATAAATATTTCAGGAGAGCTCAATGTTTGGCATGGCATGGATGAGAAAAAAGGACCCCTCAAAATGCTAAGGACAAAAGGATTGGCTCAAGATCAAAGCACAAGACTCTACATTTTACTTTTAGTGATCCAAGATCACATTGAGTCCATAGGAAAGCCAATACTATTAAGAGGGGATGAGGTGTTGCTTAATGGCTTACTTGCTCAAAGTGCTTAGTGATATGCTCCAAAGCCCTCAACTACTTTCTCACATCCACATATGTCCCAAACCAAAAGTCAAACTTGGCCCCACCAAAACTTTCTATCCAGCGCCACCGAGTTGAGTTGACATAGCCACTGCCAGAAACCCTAGTCTTTTCAGTCTCATCGATAGGGATCTCGATCTCACCAAAATGGGATTGTAATCTCTCTATTTCCCTTCATAATGTTTCGGTCAAACCGAGATGAGCGGTCGGTCCCACTGAGATTGCAATGCAAACTCTCTGTTTCCCTTTCGTAATGTTTCGGTCCAACCGAGATGAGCGAATCGGTCCCACCGAGTTAGCTTATTACCAAAATTGGTCTCACCGAGTTTGTGTAATCGGTCTCACCGAGATTATGTTATGACCTAACCCTAACGATATCGGTCCCACCGAGTTGACATGTCAGTCCCACCGAAATACCTAACGATCACATTATGAACTAAATTGGTCTGATCGAGTTTAACGATTCTGTCCCACTGAGTTTGGTAAGTTCTGTGTAACGGTTAGATTTT
This sequence comes from Triticum dicoccoides, assembly GCF_002162155.2. Taxonomy (NCBI): domain Eukaryota; kingdom Viridiplantae; phylum Streptophyta; class Magnoliopsida; order Poales; family Poaceae; genus Triticum; species Triticum dicoccoides. Next base: position 617,729,244 of record NC_041391.1, read on the forward strand.
GTGTGGAGGCTATATATACCCCTCCACCCACTCTTCATTCGTGGAGAGAGCCATCAGAACATGCCTACACTTCCAACATACATTTTCTGAGATAGAACCACCTACACTTGTGTTGAGATCAAGATATTCCATTCCTACCACATAAATCTTGATCTCTAGCCTTCCCCAAGTTGCTTTCCACTCAAATCTTCTTTCCACCAAATCCATATCCTATGAGAGAGAGTTGAGTGTTGGGGAGACTATCATTTGAAGCACAATAGCAAGGAGTTCAACATCAACATACCATCTATTACCTTTTGGAGAGTGGTGTTTCCTAGATTGGTTAGGTGTCACTTGGGAGCCTTCGTCAAGATTGTGGAGTTGAACCAAGGAGTTTGTAAGGGGAAGGAGATCGCCTACTTCATGAAGATCTACCCTAGTGAGGCAAGTCCTTCGTGGGCGACGGCCATGGTGGGATAGACAAGGTTGCTTCTTCGTGGACCCTTCGTGGGTGGAGCACTCCATGGACTCGCGCAGCCGTTACCCTTCATGGGTTGAAGTCTCTATCAACGTGGATGTACGATAGCACCATCTATCTGAACCATGACAAAAACATCCGTGTATCCTATTGTGTTTGCACTCTCCAAACCCCTCCCATTACATTCTTGCAAGTTGCATGCTTTACTTTCCGCTGCTTATATACTCATTGCATGCTTGCTTGAATTGTGTTAATATTGCTTGACTTGTGCTAAGTTGTTAAAATCTGCCAAGAACTAAAATTGGGAAAAGGCTAGATTTTTATTTCGTCAAGTAGTCTAATCAACCCCCCTCTAGACATACTTTCGATCCTGCAAATATGATGATGGAGGTTGTGTGGAGAAGACAAAAAAAGGAGAAAGTCTCACATTGACTAGGCTAATCAACGAGCTGTGGAGATGCCCATCAATTGATGTCAACATAAGGAGTAGGGATTGCCATGCAACAGATGCACAAGAGCTATAAATGTATGAAAGCTCAACAAAAGAAACTAAGTGGGTGTGCATCCAACTTGCATGCTCACGAAGACCTAGGGCATTTTGAGGAAGCCCATCGTTGGAATATACAAGCCAAGTTCTGTAATGAAAAATTCCCACTAGTATATGAAAGTGACAACATAGGAGACTCTCTATCATAAAGATCATGGTGCTACTTTGAAGCACAAGTGTGGAAAAAGATAGTAACATTGTCCCCCTTTTTTATTTCCTTTCTTTTGGGCCTTTCTTTTTTTTGGCCTTTCTATTTTTTTATTGGCCTTTTTTGGCTTTTCCTTTTTTCGGGGAAGGCTAAAGATCATGGTGCTACTCTAAATTTGGAAGTTGCATGGCAATATATCTCAGAATGGCTATGGAAATGCCATAATAGGTAGGCATGGTGGCTGTTTTGAGGAATATATAAGGATGTTTATGTGTGATAGAGCGTATCGTATCACGGGGTTTGGATGCACCGGCGAAGTTTGCACCAACTCTCAAGGTGAGAAAGGGCAATGAACGGTACCGAAGAGGCTAGCAATGATGGAAGGGTAAGAGTGTGTATAATGCATGGACTCACATTAGTCATAAAGAACTTATATACTTATTGCAAAAGTTTTATTAGCCCTTGAAGCAAAGTACTACTACGCATGCTCCTAGGGGGGAGGTTGGTAGGAGTTAACCATCGCTCGCCCCCGACCTCCACACATAAGGAAGGCAATCAAAAGAGCATCCCATGCAACAAATTTGTTACAAAACTTTTACCATACGGGCATGCTACAGGACTTGCCAACTTCAACACAAGTGTTCTTAAAATTCACAATTACCCAACTAGCATGACTCTAATATTACCACCTCTATATCTCAAAACAATTATCAAGCATCAAATTGATCATAGCATCCAATTCACTTCCTATGATAGTTTTTATTATACCCAACTTGGATGCTCATCATTCTAGGACCAATTTTATAACCATAGCAAATACCATGCTGTTCTAAAAGACTCTCAAAATAATATAATTGAAGCATGAGAGTTCATCTATTTCTTCAAAATAAAACCACCACCGTGCTCTAAAAGGGTATAAGTGAAGCACTAGAGCAAATGACAAACTACTCCGAAAGATATAAGTGAAGATCAGTGAGTAGTCAAATAATTATGCAAGTATGTGAAGACTCTCTAACATTTAAGAATTTCAGATCTTGGTATTTTATTCAAACAGCAAGCAAAAAAAAAGTGACTCTCCAAGCAAAACACATATCATGTGGTGAATAAAAATATAGCTCCAAGTAAAGTTACCGATGAACGAAGACGAAAGAGGGGATGCCTTCCGGGACATCCCCAAGCTTAGGCTCTTGGTTGTCCTTGAATATTACCTTGGGGAGCCTTGGGCATCCCCAGGCTTAGGCTCTTGCCACTCCTTATTCCGTAGTCCATCGAAACGTCACCCAAAACTTGAAAACTTCACAACACAAAACTCAACACAAAACTCGTAAGCTCCATTAGTATAAGAAAATAATCACCGCTTAGGTACTGCTGTGAACTCATTCTAAATTCATATTGGTGTAATATCTACTGTATTCCAACTTCTCTATGGTTCATACCTCCGATACTACTCATAGATTCATCAAAATAAGTAAACAGCACATAGAAAACAGAATCTGTCAAAAACAGAAGAGTCTGTATAAAACCAATACTTCTGTAACTCCAAAAATTCTGAAATAAATTGGTGGACCTGACGAATTTGTCTATTAATCATATGCAAAAAGAATCAACCTAAAATCACTCTCTAGTAAAAAATGGAAGCTAATCTCGTGAGTGCAAAAGTTTCTGTTTATACAGCAAGATCACACAGACTTCACCCAAGTCTTCCCAAAGGTTCTACTTGGCACAAACACTAATTAAAACATAAAACCACATCTAACCAGAGGCTAGATGAATTATTTATTACTAAACAGGAGCAAAAGCAAAGGATAAAAATAAAGTTGGGTTGCCTCCCAACAAGCGCTAATGTTTAACGCCCCTAGCTAGGCATGATGATTTCAATGATGCTCACAGAAAAGATAAGAATTGAAACATAAAGAGAGCATCATGAAGAATATGACTAGCACATTTAAGTCTAACCCACTTCCTATGCATAGGGATTTTGTGAGCAAACAACTTATGGGAACAATACTCAACTAGCATAGGAAGATAAAACAAGCAATATGTAGAGAGGAAACTTGATATTATTGCAATAGAAATTTGATATTATTGCAATATGTAGAAGCACATGATCCTCTCTCATAATAATTTTCAGTAGCATCATGAATGAATTCAACCATATAACCAACACCTAAAATATTCTTTTCATGATCTACTTGCATAGAAATTTTACTACTCTCAATATAAGCAAATTTATTCTCATGAATAGTAGTGGGAGAAAACTCAACAAAATAACTATCATGTGAGGCATAATCCAATTGAAAACTAAAATCATGATGACAAGTTTCATGGTTATCATTATTCTTAATAGCATACAAGTCATCACAACAATCATCATAGATAGCAACTTTGTTCTCATAATCAATTGGAACCTCTTCCGAAATAGTGGATTCATCACAAAATAAAGTCATGGCCTCTCCAAATCCACTTTCATCAACATAATCATCATAAATAGGAGGCATGCTATCATCATAATAAATATTCTCATCAAAACTTGGGGGACAAAAAATATCATCTTCATCAAACATAGCTTCCCCAAGCTTGTGAGTTTGCATATCATTAGCATCATGGATATTCAAGGAATTCATACTAACAACATTACAATCATGCTCATCATTCAAATATTTTATACCAAACATTTCATACACTTCTTCTTCTAGCACTTGAGCACAATTTTCCTTACCATCATTTTCACGGAAGACATTAAAAAGATGAAGCATATGAGACTAACTCAATTCCATTTTTTGTAGTTTTTTTATAGACTAAACTTGTGATAAAACAAGAAACAAAAAGATTCGATTGCAAGATCTAAAGATATACCTTCAAGCACTCACCTCCCCGGCAACGGCGCCAGAAAAGAGCTTGATGTCTACTACAGAAACTTCTTCTTGTAAACATTGTTGGGCCTCCAAGTGCAGAGATTTATAGGACAGTAGCAAATTTCCCTCAAGTGGATGAGCTAAGGTTTATCAATCCATGGGAGGCGTAGGATGAAGATGGTCTCTCTCAAGCAACCCTGCAACCAAATAACAAAGAGTCTCTTGTGTCCCAACACACCCGATACAATGGTAAATTGTATAGGTGCACTAGTTCGGCGAAGAGATGGTGATACAAGTGCAACATGGATGGTAGATATAGGTTTTTGTAATATGAAATTATAAAAACAGCAAGGTAACTAATGATAAAAGTGAGCATAAATGGTATTGCAATGCTAGGAAACAAGGCCTAAGGTTCATACTTTCACTAGTGCAAGTTCTCTCAACAATAATAACATAACTGGATCATATAAATATCCCTTAACATGCAACAAAGAGTCACTCCAAAGTCACTAATAGCGGAGAACAAACGAAGAGATTATGGTTGGGTACGAAACCACCTCAAAGTTATCCCTTATGATCGATCTATTCAAGAGTCCGTAGTAAAATAACATGAAGCTATTCTTTCCATTCGATCTATCATAGAGTCCGTACTAGAATAACACCTTAAGACACAAATCAACCAAAACCCTAATGTCACCTAGATACTCCATTGTCACCTCAAGTATCCGTGGGCATTATTATACAATATGCATCACACAATCTCGGATTCGTCTATTCAACCAACACAAAGAACTTCATAGAGTGCCCCAAACTATCTACTGGAGAGTCAAGACAAAAACGTGTGCCAACCCCTATGCATAAGTTCACAAGGTCACTGAACCCGCAAGTTGATCACCAAAACATACATCAAGTTGATCACGTGAATATCCCATTGTCACCACAGATAAGCACGGAAAGACATACACCAAGACTTCTCAAATCCTTCAAGACTCAATCTGATAAGATAACTTCAAAGGGAAAACTCAATTCATTACAAGAGAGTAGAGGGGGAGAAACATCATAAGATCCAACTATAATAGCAAAGCTCGCAATACATCAAGATCGTGCCAAATCAAGAACATGAGAGAGAGAGAGATCAAACACATAGCTAATGGTACATACCCTCAGCCCTGAGGGTGAACTACTCCCTCCTCGTCATGAAGAGCGCTAGGATGATGAAGATGGCCACCGGTGAGGGATCCCCTCTCCGGCAGGGTGCTGCAACAGGGCCCCGATTCGTTTTTGGTGGCTACAGAGGCTTGCGGTGGCGGAACTCCCGATGTATTCTGCTCCTCGATGTTTTTATGGTATATGGACACATATATAGGCGAAAGAAGTTGGTCAGGGGAGCCACGAGGGGCCCACGAGGGTGGGGGGGCGTGCCCATGGGGTTCGGTGCGCCTCCCTACCTCGTGGCCACCTCGAAGCTTCCCTGACTTCAACTCCAAGTCTCCTGGATTGATTTCGTTCCGAAAATAACTCTCCCGAAGGTTTCATTCCGTTTGGACTCCGTTTGATATTCCTTTTCTTCGAAACACTGAAATATGCAAAAAAATAGCAATATGGGCTTGGGCCTCCGGTTAGTAGGTTAGTCCCAAAAATGATATAAAAGTGTAAGTAAAGCCCATAAACATCCAAAACAGGTAATATAATAGCATGGAACAATCAAAAATTGTAGATATGTTGGAGACGTATCACTCAACTATGGCACCAAATAAAAATTATTGAGGTCTAAAACTAATCCTGAAGGTAGATGTAGGGGTAGCGTGCCAACGGCGATCACATCGACCTTGGAACCATTTCCCACGTCCTTAGCCAATCTTTGTTTAATCTGTAGTCCCTGTTTCGAGTTGCAAATATGAGCAACAGAACCAGTATCAAATACCCAGGCGCTACTACGAGCATTAGTAAGGTACACATCAATAACATGTATATCAAATATACCTTTCACTTTGGCATCCTCCTTATCTGTAAAATACTTGGGGCAGTTTTACTTCCAGTGATCAGTCCCTTTGCAGTAGAAGCAGTCAGATTCAGGCTTAGGTCCAGACTTGGGTTTCTTCTCTTGAGCAGCAACTTTCTTGCCATTCTTCTTGAAGTTCCCCTTCTTCCCTTTGCCCTTTTTCTTGAAACTAGTGGTCTTGTTGACCATCAACACTTGATGCTCCTTCTCGATTTCTACCTTCGCAGCTTTTAGCATCACGAAGAGCTCGGGAATATTCTTGTTCATCCCTTGCATATTATAGTTCATCACGAAGCCTTTATAGCTTGGTGGCAGTGATTGAAGAACTCTATCAATGACACTATCATCAGGAAGATTAACCCCCAGCTGAGTCAAGTGGTTATGGTACCCAGACATTTTGAGTATGTGTTCACTGACAGAACTACCCTCCTCCATTTTGCAGCTGTAGAACTTGTTGGAGACTTCGTATCTCTCAATTCGGGAATTTGCTTGAAATATTAACTTCAACTCTTGGAACATCTCATATGCTCCATGACGTTCAAAACGTCTTTGAAGTCCCGATTCTAAGCCATAGAGCATGGCACACTTAACTATCGAGTAGTCATCAACACACGTCTGCCAGGCATTCACAATGTCTGCAGTTGCTGTCATGGGTGGTCCACCTAATGGTGCTTCCAGGACGTAATTCTTCTGTGCAGCAATGAGGATAATCCTCAAAGTTACGGACCCAGTCCATGTAGTTGCTGCCATCATGTTTCAACTTAGGTTTCTCTAGGATCGCATTAAAATTCAAAGGAACGGAAGCACAGGCCATTGATCTACAATAACTTAGACATGCAAAATAACTATCAGGACTAAGTTCATGATAAATTAAAGTTCAATTAATCATATTACTTAAGAACTCCCACTTAGATAGACATCCCTCTAGTCATCTAAATGATCACGAGATCCAAATCAACTAAACCATGTCCGATCATCACATGAGATGGAGTAGCTTTCAATGGTGAACATCACTATGTTGATCATATCTACTATATGATTCACGTTCGACCTTTCGGTCTCAGTGTTCCGAGGCCATATCTGCATATGCTAGGCTCGTCAAGTTTAACCCGAGTATTCTACGTGCACAAAACTGACTTGCACTCGTTGTATGTGAACATAGAGCTTATCACACCCGATCATCATGTGGTGTCTCGGCACGACGAACTGTAGCAACAGTGCGTACTCAGGGAGAACACTTATACCTTGAAATTTAGTAAGGGGTCATCTTATAATGCTACCGCCGTACTAAGCAAAATAAGATGCATAAAAGATAAACACCACATGCAATCAAAATATGTGACATGATATGGCCATCATCATCTTGTGCTCATGATCTCCATAACCGAAGAAACGTCATGATCTCCATCATCACCGGCGCGACACCTTGATCTTCATCATAGCATCGTTGTCGTCTCCCCAACTATTGTTACTATGACTATCACTACCATTTACTAATAAAGTAAAACAATTACATGGCGATTTCATTTCATACAATAAAGCAACAACCATATGGCTACTGTCAGTTGTCGAAAACTTTGTTACAAAAGATGATCATCTCATACAACAATTTATATCACATCATGCCTTACCATATCACATCACAACAAGCCCCGCAAAAACTAGTTATACATACTCTACTTTGTTGTTGCAAGTTTTATGTGGCTGCTACGGGCTTCTATCAAGAACCGTTCTTACCTACGCATGAAAACCACACCAATTTTTCGTCAAGTGTGTTGTTTTAACCTTCAACAAGGACCGGTCGTAGTCAAACTCGATTCAACTAAAGTTGGAGAAACAGACACTCGCCAGCCACCTTTATGCAAAAGCACATTGGTAGAACTAGTCTCATGAATGCGGTCATGTAATGTCGGTCCGGGCGGCTTCATCCAACACTACCGCGGAATGAAAGTAAGACGTTGGTGGTAAGCAATATGACTATTATCGCCCACAACTCTTTGTATTCTACTCGTGGATATAATATCTACACATAGACCTGGCTCTGATACCACTGTTGGGGAACACGATAATTTCAAAAAATCCTACGATCACGCAAGATCTATCTAGGTGATGCATGGCAACGAGAGGGGAGAGTGTGTCCACGTATCCTCGTAGACCGAAAGCGGAAGCGTTTCAATAGTGCGGTTGATTTAGTCAAACGTCTTCACGATCCAACCGATCCAAGTACCGAACGTACAGCACCTCCGTGTTCAGCACACAATCAACTCGATGACGCCCCTCGTGCTCTTGATCCAGTTGAGGATGAAGGTGAGTTTCGTCAGCACGATGGTGTGGCGATGGTGATGATAATGCTACCGGCGCAGGGCGTCGCCTAAGCACTATGATGGTATGATCGAGGTGTGTAACTGTGGAGTGGGGCACTGCACATGGTTGGGAGAGAAACTTGTGTGTTCTAGGGTGCCCCCTGCCCCCGTATATAAAGGATCAGGGGGGAGGCCGGCCGTCCCTCCTAGGGCGCACCCCACAAGGGGAGTCCTAGTAGGATTCCACCAAGAGGGAGAGAGGGGGAAGGAAGGAGCGAGAGAGGGAGAAGGAAAGGTGGGCACCGACCCCTTCCCTAGTCCAATTTGGACCCGGGGGCGTGGCCTGCCCTGGCCTCCCCTCTCTCTCTCCACTAAGGCCCATCGAGGCCCATTAGTTCCCCCGGGGGTTCCGGTAACCCTCCGGCACTCCGGTTTTATCCAAAACTTTTGCATAACACTTCCGTTGTCCGAATATAGCTGTCCAATATATCAATCTTTATGTCTCGACCATTTCGAGACTCCTCATCACATCCATGATCTCATCCGGGACTCTGAACAAACTTCGGTCACCAAAAACACATAATTCATAATACAAATCCTAATCTCTATCTATGCCAACCCAACAAACACCTTCGGAGACACCTGTAGAGCACATTTATGATCACCCTTTTACGTTGTGACATTGGTAGCACACAAAGTGTTCCTCCGGTATTCAGGAGTTGCATAATCTCATAGTCTGAGGAACATGTATAAGTCATGAAGAAAGCAGTAGAAATGAAACTATAACGATAATAATGCTAATCTAACGGATGGGTCATGTCCATCACATCATTCTCCTAATGATGTGATCCCGTTCATCAAATCACAACACATGTCTATGGTTAGGAAACATAACCATCTTTGATTAACGAGCTAGTCTAGTAGAGGCATACTAGGGACAATATGTTTTGTCTATGTATTCACACATGTACGAAGTTTCTGGTTAATACAATTCTAGCATGAATAATAAACATTTATCATGAAATAAGGAAATAAATAATAATTTTATTATTTCCTCTAGGGCATATTTCCTTGAGGGGAGGCTAGGGCGACACAATTATTCTTTTCCCCCATGGGTGGTGTGTGACCACTTTGCGCATGATACACTGGGACCACCTAAAGTTGGTCAACTCCTTAACTTATCTCACTAGAAACCTCCGCCTACGCAATAAATCTCATTTTGGAAACTGCTGCGCAAATTTCATCAACTCTACACTACATGATTCGATTTTGGAAACCACACCACTCCCTCCTCCACATTCCTCACCATTTCTCTTTCGCGCTTGGTCATTGATGCGGTGGTTTGCGATTAGTACATGGACGAATCTCTCAGCGGCGGAGATTCTTAGCTAGGGTCTCCTGAAGCGAAATGTGAGCACCATCCATTAATCAAGCACATTTACTCATGGTTTTCCTGATAGTGGAGACCCTAGTATTTTCTATTATGTTGTTTCGATGAACGAGGGGAGAGAGAGGGGAGTGAGCGGTGGGGTGGATCACACGGCGGTGTGCATTCATTGCGTCCATGTCCTTGAATCCCATGTTATTTTGTAAAATCTATTTTGTGATGCGCGTGAGAGGAGTGGAGCGGGGCTTTATCGGAAGGGAAGGGATCGAGTACTACATATTTGTTTCCGCGAAACAATCATTATCCGCCATGTTAAGCCCCTTGTATGTGATATATGTTATAGGAGCGGATTGGCCGCAAACCTACAAAATTTCTAGGGTGGATTTTCCATTACCCACATTACCCCTCATGTCCATTTTTTGGGACGGATTTTTGAAAATATCCCGTACCTCTCCTGCCCATTTTTAACAACTTTTGAATTGAATAGAGCAACTCTAATAGAATTGCGGGGATAGGTTCGAATGCCTGTAGGTGACCCCTTTGTGTATTGAGGTCATTTATGTTGCCACTATTTGAACTTATGGTTAAAAATAATAACAATCTAGTTACAATTTCTACCAAAATTTCGGGGGTAGTTGCAGCAAAAATTAGGACTGTGATAATTTCTACCAAAATTACCAAGGCGATTCCAGGACAATTTGAATCCATGGACCTGACCTCTGTGCGTAATTACCCTGCATTTTGTACCATAGTTACCATATGCTGCTGATTTTTCACCTTCTAGCAAAATTACCAATATTATTTGAGTTTCACACCATTTTTGTTCAAGTTGTAGTGCCTTTTTCATAGTTAAACTCTTATACATGCATGGCACTTTTTTTCCACACACACGATATAATAATGAATGTGTTCGAGCGTGTTTGGTTGGGGGTAAATAGACCTAGCGAATGGGAATTGAAGGGGTACGAGACTATACATATCTTGTTTGGTTAGGGGGATAGGGAATTCATAAGGGAATAGGTATGAGACTTGAGACTCCAACTCCCACCATTTTATTAATAGGGGAGGGGGTGGGAGTTGGAAGAGAATTGTTTTAGTGAGTTAATCTTAACCCTTCATCATGACTTGCATTAATTTCCCTTGTCTAGTCCATCGTCAATTCCCACAAACCAAACAAGGGAATCCATATTATCCTCAGATTCTCACAAATAATTCCTATCAGGCACCAAATAGATTATTAGGAATAAAATGATTCATCCCATGTGTAATCCCAATACCACTCCCTAATCTAAACTCCCGTTCCACTCCCAAAATTTTGCCAACCTAGTTGGCAATTCTACAAGGTTTTTTCTATCTTCTTTTAATAAAAGGGGTTCCCCCATTTCTTTAATAGAAACCATTTAGAGTTTTCACAAACAGAGTAACCAAAATAAACCTACCAAGAGACTAGACTACCGCACCATCCAACACAACAGTCTGCAGCAAGAGAATGTGTCACTTCCATCTCTCACCCATTCATCATCCAACTTACCAAGAACATATGCATCACCAGAAACTACTTAAACCGAATCCATATTCAATAAGTTCTCAAAAACTTTAAAGGGGGAGACCGGGATATGAACAACATCAGCAAGGGAGATATATGATGTAGACTAAAAGCAAGAACTGCTCAACAACAAAGTGAAGATCTTCAAGTAGCTTTGTAGGATGGCAGTAGTTGCAGGTACACTAGTTAAAATTCATTTCTTCCTTCAACCACTTGTAATCTAAAGAACTCTAGGACATCATCCTTTAGCAGCATTAAAGGCCTCATTTTTTTCTTGCTCGAACAACCTTATTCATCACATCAACTCCCTTTGCATTTCCTAGTTTATCTGTAGCACTGACCAAGAGATGATTAAAGCGCAACCTCTCACAAAAGGGTCTAGTACCCTTCTGCCTCCAAAGCAAATTTCATTTTTATCTATATATACCAAAGTATAGCAGAAATCCATACAGAAAGCAACATTTATTTTCTTTACCATATTGAGCAAGCCAGGAAGTAAACAGAGTATTCATATTACTAGGATTATTTTTCAATTTATGTGCAATTTTACGCACATTCCATTTGAATAGTTATTCAAAAATTTATGTGTGATTATAGAGCGCAAGATGCAAGATATTAACAAAGTACACTCTGCATTTCCGTGACCTTAGTAGCACTCTAGTTCCTCGGTTCAACTCCCGGTGGAAGCGCCGTGTAAAATTTTCTGGTATTAAGGGTTGTGGGGCTGCTGCCGTACAGTAAATAGTCAAAAAAATACACGGGCATTTCTGGTTTTAGAGACAATTAATGCTTTTAACACATTTATATAAATAAAGGCAGGTTTTCTCATATGCCTATAATTCGCCAAATGTCTAGTTCTCAAATGTAGACAAATACTACCATTTGATTGTAAAAGACAAGGCAAGAGCAAAAAAAATTAAAGATATATGGTGGAACACAAGCCATCCTAAAAGCAACATTCACACTGATCCAAGAATTATCTTCTTTACCCTTCCATGGTACGCCATCGTCCATGATGGCGGGGAAGTGAAAAGCACATCTTGATCTCGCATACATGGTAGGTGCTCCGACCTGAGTAGATCGCCGGGCCTTTCCCTGCATTAGCTTTTGCTTTCACACCCCATGCATGTGAGAGCTCCGAATATTTTATTCATCCAAGCCCTCCCTCTAAACCGTTGACTTCTCTAGATCCAATTAGCATCCCATCCCACACCTTATCTGAACTAGTAAAGCTCAGAATCCCCTCCACCACTGGCACCATATCCACCCTGGCTTTAGCTTGGTCTTGTTAGTAACACATTGCCTCGCTTCCACTCACCATAGTGTCCCCTTCTCAGCTTGGATCAATCTCTCCTTCTTCTCTCCTTACATTGAATGACCCATTTTTGTTTCCAAGTAACTTACATATAGTTAAGATATTTTTTCCATATAGTTGATGTATTAACTTTACTTGAAGTACACAACATACCTAATCGTTAACATACCATTGTAGCAACATCGTGGACATCACATAATAGCATGAATTTTATTACTCTAACAAGATGTTATATGCAAAATTTGTGCTCGCATATATCATGATCAAACACCAGCTATTGATCTGTTTAGTTTTTCATGATGCACTTTGTTAGGTTTAGAATATGCCATATTTTCAGAAAATGAAATCCTTATATATACATGATTTTTTCATGACTTGGTGCATGTTATAGGTTGTGGAAACATTTCTGTTAGTTGGTTCACCTCTTACTAGGATGATATATCGATGTTAGCATATATTAGTTTTATTTTTTACGTATATGTATTTAGAATGTACCAAATTTTTTTGCATATAATTTACAATTTCCTTGTCTCCTATGCAGATTATTATTGAGATAGTCCTAGCAATGTCTCGCTGCCATTCTATGCATGTTGATATTATTTGTGATATTGGGGAGTGTCTGTTGGATAGTAATGGACATGATAGCTATGTCGCCATGAGATATGTATGTTCTTTTTGGAGGCATGCCATCTCATCTTATCAAAGGATTTTTGTTCGAGCACATTGATGGATTGTTCTTGAGGAGATCAATGAGTTCAGTGATTGCACTAGATATCATGTATTGGTTAATATTTCAACTGGACAAATGGTCAAGCTTTGCATTCCTCTTTTGAATGACCATGTTTATGTTGGATCTTCGGATTGACTACTAATTCTCATAGCAAAAAATGAACCTTACTTAGTGAAACTATGGGAGCTGTCCACGGGCTATCTTGTGCAGTTTGCCGTCGGGATCATCCATTAGCAGACTTCTCATTAGGCCATCAAGACTCGCAGTGTCCCTAGACTGTTTTATGCCCCTGGAGGTGTACACAGCCATCGAGTCATGTGTTGTGATGTTAATGATGGCAATTTGGAGGTTTGATTTGGTGACATGCCAGTTGAGCGTGTAGCAACTATGACTGCATATAAGAGTGACGTGTTTGTACTTTACCATAATCATCTGTTGTTCAAGATAACTGGGACTAGTCATGAGATGCATGGAAATTCATTCTGATCCATGAGGCTCCAGGACTTGCACCTAGTGCAATAACACAATATTTGGTTGTATCTGGAGGAGGCAAGCTTCTTCTTATGGTCATTGGCATTGAAGATATACTAATTTTTGGTGTTGATTTTGAGTTGAGGACTGTTGTCCGTATATCTATAATACCGGTAGCCAAGCACTTTTCCTTAGTCATGCAAGGTGTATCGCTGTTAATGCCGAAAATTTCCCAACTGTCAAAGAAAACTGTGTATATCAAGCATGCATCTATGGACATAGTGGGCCATGTGGAGTTTATGAGTTCAGTCTGACGAGGCCTCTGAAGCGTAATATTTATCATCAAGCACTCATGAATGACATAACCTGCTCTCTTAGGGGAAGGCCCTTAAGCATGTGACAGGTCCTTATACACTACTATTTGTTCAAAAACAAGTATAGGAGGTCACTATCCTATGTGTAAGGATTATGTTGGGTAAAATAAATCAAGGTTGCAGTAGTACTGGGTAACTTTATTTTTACTTATCTGTGAGGAGTGAAGTGAAAATGCAATGTTGTCATTATAATGAATGTTGCTACTTAGTTACTTGTTTTAGTTATTGACCATTCTTAAGTTTAATTTATATGCATGCTTTTGATGTTTGTAGTCAATCATGTTTTGTACATAGATGGACCATTTAATGACGACAATATGGTTACACTTCACATGATAAGTTTTTTTCTGAACAATCTTCACATGATAAGTTGACAGTATATTCCTCATAACAGCCATTCTGGACCTCACTATTAACTATATGTGAATGAAATAAATTGCAAGGCATATATTTAAAACATTACAAGATTGTTTCTAATATATATTATACTTAACTTATCAAATATATGGTTTACATTTTGCAAAGGCGGCGAGAAAACCGTTTTTCATAGTCTTTTCAGAGGAACGGATAGTAACATAACCAAGAAAATAAGAGATAGTGTTTTGACAAAAACTTTGGACTATGAAGTTCTAATATTAGTGATGTAACGTGTACAATTCTTTTTTATTCTAAAATGAAAGTAAATTTCCCTTTTAATATGAGAAAAGTCCACATTTCAACCCCGAACAAACCACACGGTTTAATTTACATCCCTGAACCCTGAACCCCAAAAACGGTCGAAACACACCTCGAACTAACCTTGAGAGTCAAAACTCGACCCTAGTCTTAGTTTTGGGCTGGTTAACAGTTTTTACCACTACCAATGTTGACTGGGTAGTGCCAGATCAGGAATTCATGCCAACAAAGCACGAGTAAAAAAATATGACAAAAAGTGAAATGTATTATCTTTATGCCAACACAAATCATATAAAACTCATACCACGACCCTCGTATTGTACATAAGAGTCATGTGCAATAATATTAAAACAGTTCCTACATGAATTCATCTGCACTTAAGGTGTTTGCAAGCAATGAAGGTAAATACAGGAGTTCGTACCATGATCCATCTTACATCTTTCTTTTGCATTCCGATCTTCGCCCAACCGTGAAGGCCTCTCAGTGTGTGGATGGTATCCCACGAGTGCACAAGAAATTCTAGTAATTTTGCGATAAGTGTTGAACTCAGAGCATCTGTAACAGCCTGGCTTTTGGCCCTTTTATTTTTCTTTTGATTTATTTGGATTTTGCTCTGTTTTGCTTTTTGGTGTTGTTCTGTGGCCTTGCCACCTAGGAATTCATTCTCATCCCCCTACCAAGTGGCTCATCATTCTCAAAACCTTGCCAAGATCATGTCACTTTACTGCTAGCCCAAATCCCACTATTCTTTTTCTTGGGGAAAATTCCTTTTTCATTAAAGGAATAACCTCAATTGCCCTAGGTTGTGAAGCAAGCTATATTTCTGTCCATCCAAAAATTCCTAAATAATTCTCATAATTCCCTTCGGTAATATGTTGATCAAATATGCCCAAACTTTCCTGTCCTAGCCCAAGAATAATTCCCCAATAGTTATTCTTCATTTTTGTCCTAAATGGCACTTTGTGAAGGAAGTGTCATTTAAATTTTCCTAGTGCCCCCAAGATTTTTGGGCTTGCTTATATATCAAAATCATTGCCTCATGCACAAGTTCAAATTTATTTGCCTAGCCAATCTTCCTCGATGATTTTTCAAAATTTCTCTCAGACAGAAGGCTTTGTGAGGGATGTACTAGCTAGGAGTATCCAAATGATTTGTACTTTTCCACACTCCTTAATGTGCTCATATTAAACCTCTCCACCCAATTGCATCCCCATCCAATCATCTATGTGAGAACATGACCAAATCTTTGATTCTGACAATATTTTCAAGTTGTGAAGCAAGTGCATTTTATATTGCTTCAAAAATTCTGATAAATTACTAGATCATGCTCCTACCCATAAAACATCACTCCACCCAGTTTGGCATCATTTCAGTGAGCCATTTGATCACCAAACTTATTTCAAGTTTTTGGACAGAAATGATGTTTTGTGAAGCAATTGCCATTTTGGTGAACCCATTTGGTATGAGCTTTTTACAGCATCATCAGCTATCCAAATCATCATGATCTACCCAAATTGAGCTCAAGTGGCTACTCATAATGAGTGCATCATCTTGATTTAGTTTCTGACCAGATTTGGCAGTTGCAAAGCAACTATATTAAATCTTGGTCCAAATCCCCTCAAAACCACCAGGATTGTAGTCCTTCCTAAGCTAATCACCCCAGAAAACTCTATTGACTCCAATCTAGTTCCAATTGATCAGCAGTGCTCTGCCAAGTTTGATGCAGCAAACTTGTCTTGATGAATCCCAGCTGTCTATGGCTTCTTTTGCTTATTTTTCTCTTCCCACAGCCTCAGTGATTCAGGGACTCATCACTAGACATCTCATGATAGCCTCTTGCGTCCACTCCTTGCTGGACACAGTGGTGACCGCGCAACTGTCACGTCTGTGCACGCGCTCTGTGCACTGTGGTTGTGTCCAGAGCGGTATTTGTGCTTCGGCACCTCCTCCTATCATCGCATTCGCGTGCGTGACCATGTTTAGCAGTAGTGCCTCATCGTCGCCGTCCCCCTAGACCCATCTTCCCCTCCAGAAACCTCCTCGTCGATGCTCGCCAACGCACGCCCACGGGAGCACTGTTCCCCGTTTGGCTCCGAGCTTGTTTCGGTCGCTTCCTCTGCTCCCCGGCGTCAACTACCTCCCCTTGAACATTGCCAATGAGCCCTCGTCGTGTTCCCACACCGTCCCATGCTTGCTGAGCTCGCTAGAGAGTTGGCCGAGCTTGAGCGGCGGCACATGGCCTCGGCCTCCTTCGGCCCGTCTGTGTCTCCTGTCCTCCCTTGGCTCTCTCTACCCCGTGAGCTTCCCCGCTGCTCCTCTCTGTCTTCTACCAGCAACCCCGGGAGCGTGGCCACGCGTCCGCGGCGCCGGACACGCGTCCGCGGCGATGCCAGTGCGGCAGCTCCTCCCTCGCCTATTTAAGTGGCTCCCGACCTCGCCTCTCTTCACCAGCAACCTCACTCCACTCCCAGAGCCCCGGCTAGCCATCCCCTCGAGCCCCAGGAGCTCTCTGTCGTCGCCATTGCCACCATGGCCGCCGCCCCTATCCACTCAGATTCCGACGAACCGAAGCCCCTCTCCTCCGTGTTCCACCTCTAGTAGGTCACCCAGCCACTATAGCCTCTCCTGCAGCCCTCCGTTAGTCGCCGGAGTCACCATGGCATCGTCCCCTATCTTCGGCCGAAGCCCCGTCCGCCACGGCCATGTTCCTGCCCTGCCCGATGCTCCCTGGCGTTCAAATGGTGGGGGAATGGGTGCGCCTCGCTGCCCTGAGCGCTCCGGTGGTCCGAGATCCACCGAAGGCAGCCGGAGCTGGCCAGGCCAGCGCCGGCGCCGGCAGCCCATCTCTGCTCTGCGGGTGCGAGTTGGGGGAAGAAGATGGAGGCAAGAGGAGAGAGAAGAGCTACATTGGGCCCCGCCTGTAAGCGACCCCGATGGTCGGCCCCGCCTCCTGCTGACGTGGATAAGTGGAGGCGTATTCTCCCGAACACGTGTCCCCTACACGAAAGCGCACTTCTCCTCTTCTTCGGGCCTAAATGTGTTTTCCCTTCTGGAAGACATATTTTCAGAAAGGACGCTTTCGGTTTTTCCGGCTAAGGGCATGTTTGCGAAGATTTTCTTACAAATAGATCCCTGGCAGAAAAACTATTGTATCTTTTCAACCATAGCTCCAAATCGGGTGATTCCAAAGCCCACTTCTTTGTCTCGTCAAGCCCATTCTGATGGAATCATTCTCACCATGTTTTGAAATTACGAAAATGACCATTTTGCCCCTGCCCTTATTCAGCCCCCTCTGAGAGGGAACGTTTTCCGGCGATTCTTTCCATGAGTTTCTCGCACTTTCTCCCGGTGAATCTTTCCACCCCAGGCAAGCACACCCTCCATTTGCATCACTGTAATGTAGTGACATGGTTTAAATTATTTGAACTTTTTTAAAATATTGTTTTAGCTACTTGTGATTTGTTCATGGCATTTTCTCGGAGTTGTGTTGAACTTGTTATTGCCATGATGTTGCTTGGAGTTCTAGGGCTAATGTTTTGCAGCTCATATGGATGACATGTTGCCTTTGGATTGTTAGTGGCTTATGTTATGATTATTTTCATGTTGGTATCTGATAGTATTTTTCGGAGCATTACTGTGGATGTCATGTTGCCTTTGGATTATTAGTGGCTAGTATGATTATTTTCGGGATGGTAGTTGGTATGTTGCTTTGTATTATTATTTTCGGGGATGATATTTGTATGCGGATCTTAGTAGGATAGCTAGTTCTTGCTATTAGGGGTAGTAGCATTATCGTTCTTGGATTCATTATCATAGTAGTGTCTTGTTGCCCTCGGAGTATTAGGTTGTGGCTAGGTCATGCTTTGGATTATTTGTTGGATATTTCTATGACTTGGAGTACATGTTGATAGATGATATCAGAGTATTAGTTATCGCAGATATGCTTTGGGGATAAATTCCGTCATTAAGTTGGTCAGGTGCCACCGAACCGGGCTTTTCCAGTGCAACCACATCTACCTTTATGGGGGTCTTGATTCGGTCCTTTGTCGTGCCTCTCGCCGGTGCCTCCAACGAGGGAAGGTTATGTGCGGACGCTATCCTGATCAGGTAGGACGGCATAAGCCTTGTGTGCCCATGTTTGGTTTTGAGCTCATGTCCCCGTTTGGGACCGTTTTGCCACGACGGTGGTCGAATATGCCTTTGGTAGGCATGGGGCCACCCATAACTTAGCCCTGAGAGGGAGTTGGTTAGAGTGGCCAGAAGAGTGTCATGGCAAGGGAAGAGTTTTGTTGGAACACCATTGGTCCACCCTAAATGGGAGTGCAAGGCCATGGGTTCTGTGGTGTGGGTAAAGTGCGCTACCGCTGCAGTGTGTGTGTGTGTGTGTGTGTGTGTGTGTGTGTGTGTGTGTGTGTGTGTGTGTTTAATCTATCGATAGTCATGTCCTCGGTCATGGGCATAAATTTGTACTAGGTCACACCGTTCGAACAACACTCACGTGACGGAATGACTTTTATAGGACTAATATGTTGATATGATGAGCTGTGACAGTTTGGCAGGATGATGATGATGTTGGGATGATCTTGAGGATGATCATTCAGTTGGTGATGTGGTCATGCGGTGATCACGTAGAGGTATATATCACGAGATGATCGAGATGGTATATTGCTTGGCTGGTTAACCAAGCATGAGATGGTTATTGAGATCTGAGATAGTGTTTTATCAGTTTTGTAGTAGTTTCATATCATGCTTAGTAGTGGTTTTTGCATCATAGTAGTTGTTAATTAATCTGTTAATGCTATGCTATTGTCTTGCCTTGATGCTTTTGGTTGTTGTGATCTTGCAAGTATATTCAATGTACTGACCTGGCGTGTCATGCCAGATTGCAGGTGATGCAGTGATTAATTGATTGCTTGTCGTTGTTTCCGTTCGTGCGAGCTAGATCGTGTCCCAGCCAGAGTCCCTACGGAGTGGAGTTCACCACCTTCGTCATTATTCTGCTGCTAGAAGATTTCCGCTGCTACGAGTTGTTCCACTGCTAGCATAGAGCAAGTGTAGTATCACAGGCGTAGTGTCGCCGTGCTGATGTGATCCTATGTAACATCAGACACTTGTATTATTATCGTTTGTAATAAGAGCTGATTTGTTCTATATCAAGCAGTGCCGTATTCCAAAAGACATCATCTCGATCTCTGGGCTGGAATATGGGGCGTTCCGATTTCTCTGAGCCGGGGTGCTACAACATCTACAGCCGAAATCCACAAACCCACCATATACGTTCTGACCACTATTCAAAAAGATTCAGCGATTTATTGTCCAATTTATTGCTGCTCGTGGGGTGACCGATAAGATTATGTCTTATCTTCACCGTTTATCGTTTGGGAAGATTTTTATCGCTTTGACAAGCGATTTGTTGAGAATCTACTGATAAATCGAGCCTATTCCTAGCACTATTTTTTGCAAAAACTATGTTTATTTGTGTTTTGTGGACCATGCTAAGCAATATGTACTATTGTCCTATTTTGTTTGTCATTATATCCAGATTAAAAGGCTAGGAATCAAGGTAACACTTCTGTCCAATATATTTTCGGTGTTGAATATAGCATATTTTAGTCTTGGGAACCTGGGATTTGCAAAAAATGACTGATCAATAGTCGACTGATAAAATCAATTAATCCGTCGATTTCCAATTAGTTTCTAATCCTGGGTTGACCGAGACGCTAATGATAAGCGATATCCTCAACATTGGTTCGGACAAATGGTCCAGTCGGTGACCAGTTATGACATCGCAACCCAGATGCACCCATCATACCAGCCAATACGACCAGGTTGACCGACACTCCTCATATCTATCCTATAACTAGGCGGATACAGGAAGACTCGAATGCACCTACCATGCCAGACTGCTCCAGCTAGCCCACACAGACCCCACAAATATCACCAACCAGAAAACACTAGACTTTGGTCTAATAAAACTATCCACTCCATTCTCCAATATCTGTCTCCTCTTCTCATATCCTCCCATATCAAGCTCCAGCGGCGCTGCGTCCGGTAATGGATCCTGTGGCGATGACCATCTCAATTGGGAGTTGTTGTTGTGTGAGGCGCAGATAGATTACAATGAGGATCTGGCCATATACATCGCTCTACAAAGATCATAGTTGGAAAGGGCCAAAAGCTTTGAATCCACGCCGTCGCCTGCTGACCCATCATGCCCGCACAGCTCCAGGAACTCTGCGCCCCTTTCCTACACCTCCTCTCCCTTCTCCTTCTCGTATCCCAAGCCATCGTTGGGTCCTTGTTGGGGATATAACCCCGTGGTATGACCCACCCAGGAGGGGACGGGTCATATTATTGGCGACTCATAATTGAAGGCATAGTAAGGCCTAAAGAAGACAAGATGAGAAGACCAAAGGCGGCTTACAACAGGCGTGTTGAAGGCCCGTGACCCAGAGGTGACTCAAGACCTGAAGGTGTGAGCCGTCCGATGGTAGCTTGCCTAACAAGGCAAGGTGACTTAGAGATTGGGTCGGTTATGTTGTGTGATTTGATCCGAACCCATGTAAGCCGCCGGGCCTTGACCTATTTATATAAAGGCGAGACCCGGCGGCGGGTTAACAAAAGAAACAATCGATCAAGAGTTAGGTCAAGCATAATTGTTCCCTTGTAATTGATACTCAAGCAATAATCAGCAAAGCAGGAGTAGGCTTTTACCTTGTTGAGAGGGGCCGAACCTAGGTAAACCCCTTTGTGTCCTTTGTCCCGATCAACACCTTTGAGTTATCTACGTTGCGATGGCTCCACACCTAAGTCCTTTCATGAGGACATCTACCATGACAAATCCACGACAATTGGCGCCCACCATGGGGCCAGAGCATGGTGGTTTCGAGTTCTTGAAGGGCAACTTCGCAAGGATCGAAGGATACACCATGGGCCAGATGACTAAGAGTCGCGCGGCAAGATCTACATCGACGACGCTGGCTGGGGTCTCGAGGCCAACTCAATCGAGTACCGGTACCGGGTCCCCTTTGGTAGAATTCACGTCTTCATCGGCAAGATCGGTGAGTCAGAGGTTGAGCCGAACACCTGCACCAACATCATCAAGACGGCTCGGCGCACACGACCCGCCGGGGCTCAACCCGGCCAAAAGCATGCCTTTGTTGGCTTTGTTCATGCGGCGGATCTTGAGGAAGGATCTATGTTTTGTGGAGAGATGGTCATCTATTCAGGTGATTAGTCCTCAACTGGAGAGACCGAGTCGATCTATCAGGTACAGGATGGCGGGCTTGGGGGCTATTCTGATGGTGACAGTATTCCGGATCCCTATGAGCCGCCTAGCAGGGCTGGTATTTTTATGGATGGCACACAACCAATGTTGAACTCCTCAACTGCCGCAACCATGACATCTGGCTCAACTGTTGCTATGACAGCCGGGCCAAGCGGCTCTGCGCAGCCACCGGCTCAAGTTTTATCTGAGCTTTTGGATGCGTTGGCGACTCTGTTAGCTGCGGAGGTAACTCCGGCGAATCAAGTACAACACAATGCAGAGGTTGCAAAGCTGCAGGACGAGGTGGCAAAGGCCCGAGACGACCTTGATGCAGCGAATGTCAGGATAGCCACGGAGCAAGCCGTGTTGGAGGCTAAAACACAACATATAAGGGTGGAAGCTTTCTGTTTAAATATGGATCAGAATGCATCCAATGTTGTTCTTCGAAGGAGGCACCAAAGCCGCCTACCCTCATAGTTTGAGGGGCAGAATCTTTTTAATATGCCTGGAGCATGAGCGACTAACCCGCCCGGGGTGACCCGGGCTGCTGAGGCGCCTATGACTGGAGCGGGGTCTCAGCCTCATGTGCCAGACCCGCCTCGTATGGATTTGACCCCGCCTCAATGGGTACCAACACCTTCTTGTCATTACTCCAACCCGCTGGATAATATGATTGTCGTAGCTTCATGGTTGGCAGCTATTCCAATCGAGGGCGAGTCTCCAGCTGCGATAGAGACCTGGAACGCCCTAGAGCTTCTCCAGACAGCTGTGGTTCAGCAGGTGGCTTACTCGTATAGTCATGAGCGGATTCACTCAACACCGTGCCAAAGTCGAAGTTACAACCGGCGCATTGAGTCGCCGGCAGTTTCCAGCAGCGAGCGGCATCGTAACCTGCCTCGCAATGATGACCCGCCCCATGGGCATAACCCGCCCTGTGATGGTAATACTGCTCAGGCCCTTGTAGATCAGGCTAGAGCACGTCGTGAGGCAGAGTTGGCGGCTCAGTTGGGGGCTCATCAGCAGTTTCAGTTAAACCATTCGGCATCTGTGGAGGCCGGGATGAGTTTTAGGACAGTTGGTGTGCCGTGTCTAGTGCCGAATCTACGTAATGAGCGTCTGCCTAAGGATTTTAAAGGCCCTCGCAAGGTGCCTAATTACATGGCTAATCTTCCGCCTAAGGCTTGGATTGAGAGCTATGAGCTGGCTATGGAGATGTTGGATGTTAATGATGTTGTATGTGCCAAGTATTTCACCATGATGTTAGATGGACTGGCGCGAACCTGGTTGAAAGGGCTACCTTTTAATTCCATCAATTCATGGGCGGAGTTGAAAGCGCACTTCATTCAGAATTTTAAAGGAACATGTAAGCAACCTCTGTCGATCATTGATTTGGACAACTGTGTGCATCGAGAGGATGAGTCGGCCCACCATTGGGTTTGCTAGGTCTCAGCTATTATCCACTCATTGGATAGCATTGCAGCCAACTCTACTGTTCTGATTTTGGAGAAAAATTGTCACTTTACACTCCTCAAACAGAAATTGGGGCGGCTTAAACGTCACTGCAATGCATGGGAGAGCTTATGGCGGCTCTCATCAAGTATGCTGATTCTGACAACATCAAGGACCCTGGATCTGATGATGAAAAATCCAACAAGGGAAAAAAAGGTGGTAATGGTAAGGGTCAGCAGCAAAACGTGATAGGTAATAACCAGGGTAATGGTGGCAAGCGGAAGCAAACCGATGGGGCGTCAGGTTTTGTGGCAAACACTAATACTCAGCACAAGAATCTGCGTCGTAAGGGTAAGCCGCAATTTGGAGGACCAAAATTTAACCTTGAGGCAATGCTTAATGACCCTTGCACAAAGCATAGCCTACCCGGTCAACCATCGACTCATGCTTGGAAGGATTGTTCCATCATGAAAGAGTACAAGAATTCTAGCTTTAATCAGAATTATGGTGGTAATAATGGCCCGCCCGACAGGTCAGGATCCGGCTCACAGGGGCACGACTTTGGTGGCGGCAGCTCAAATTCTGGATATCAAGGACAAGGCAACTCGGGTGGTTATAATCAATAGTCTGGTCAGGGTGACCAGCATCATCAGTCAGGATACCAGAGCAACCCGAACAGCTTAAGAGTGGACAGTATCATGTCTTCACTACAAGTCGTTGCAAGCAAGATCAGAAGGTTCATACACGTGTGGTTAGTGCAATTGAGCCACCAGTACCTCGACATTTGCGATGGTCAGAGCAGCCAATTGCATGGAATCATGAGGATCACCCGCCCCGGGTCGACAATTCGGGTCAGCAAGCATTGGTGGTAGCCCCTCAGGTTGGGGGTTATAAATTCACTAAGGTACTCATGGACGGTGGGAGCAGCATCAATATCCTTTATTATGGTACCTTTTGCCGGATGAATTTGACTGATAAAGAGCTTAAGTCATCCTCTATGGTCTTCCATGGTGAGACTCCTGGTAAGTCGGCATATCCAGTTGGTAAAATTTCCTTGGAAGTGGCTTTTGGTGATGATTATGACTACAGGGCAGAGACGTTATGGTTTGAGGTGGTTAAGATAAAGAGTCCTTATCATGCTTTGTTTGGACGGTCGGCTTATAAAAATTCATGGCACGTCCCTATTATGTTTACTTACAACTTAAGATGCCAAGACATAAGGGTACTATTACAGTCCATGGTAATCAAAAAATTGCTTTGGAGTGTGAAGAAGGAGATGCTGCATATGTTGAGTCGGCTTGTGATACAAAGGAGCTCAAGTTTTATAAAGACAATGTTGACGCGGCTGATATGACCCCTTTGAAGAAACCGACCACTAAGCAAGATCATTTGTTGAAGTTTAAGTCGGCTATGACACTAAGTAGGTCGACTTTGTTCCTCGCGACTCATCCCAGCAGTTCGCCATCAGTGCTAACATGGATCTGACATAGGAAAGTGTGCTCATCGAGTTCATCCATGAGAATTGGGACATCTTTGCATGGAAGCCTTCAGACCTGCCAGGTGTACCGAGAGAACTCGCTGAGCACACTCTCAATATTGGTCCTAAGTTTAAACTGGTGAAGCAGTTCCTTCGCCGTTTTAATGAAGAGCGGCATAACGCCATTGGAGAAGAGGTGGCCCAGCTCTTAGCGGCCGGGTCCATCGTTGAAGGTTTTCTCCCGACGTGGTTGTCTAACCCAGTGTTAGTGCTTAAGAAAAATGGCACCTGGCGCATGTGTGTGGATTTTACAGACCTTAACAAGGCCTGTCTAGCGGATCCTTTTGCGCTTCCCCATATCGATCAGATCATAGATGCCACGGCGGGTTGTGAGCGTTTGTGCTTCCTGGATGCTTATTCTGGTTACCATCAGATTAAGATGGAAGTTAAAGACCAAGAGAAGACGGATTTTATCACACCTTTTGGAGCTTTCTGCTATGTATCTACACCTTTTGGGCTCAAGAGTGCCCAGGCGACATATCGATGTTGTGTCCAAAACTTTTTCCATAACCAGATTGGATGTAATTTTCATGCTTATGTGGATGAAATTGTTGTCAAGTCCAAAAAGAAGGAGACCCTATTGGATGATTTGAAAGAAACCTTTGATAATCTCCGGGTCTACAAGATGATGCTTAACCCAGCCAAGTGTGTTTTTGGTGTGCCTGCAGGCAAGCTCTTGGGTTTTATGGTCTCCGAGAGAGGTATTGAAGCTAACCCGGAGAAGATTAAGGCTATTACTTCGTTGGCTAAGCCGGCGTGTGTCAATGATGTCCAGCGCCTGGCAGGTCGTATCACTGCCTTAAGCCGGTTCATAAGCCGCTTTGGAGAGAAGGCAATTCCTTTATACCAGATGATGAAGAAAACATATCATTTTGTCTGGAGTGGCATGGCTAATGAGGCGTTCGAGGCACTCAAAAAGCAGTTAGCTGAGCCGCTAGTACTTGCGGCTCCCATCGATAAAGAACCCTTGCTTTATATGTGGCTGCCAACAGCAAGGCTGTCAGTGTGGCAATGGTGGTGGAACGCAAGGAAACAGGTAAGGAGTACCCAGTCTAGAGGCTGGCGTACTATGTCAGGGAGGTATTAATTGAGTCTAAGCAGTGTTATCCACATTGGAAAAAGTTGGTGTATGGGGTATTCATGGCTACTTGTAAATTGAAGCATTGTTTTCTTGGCCATCCCATTACTGTTGTCAGTTCTGTCCCTTTGGGGGATATTATTCAGTACAGAGAGGCTACAGGACGAGTGGCCAAATGGGCCATTGAGCTTGGGCCCCAAGGTTTGAAGTATATGCCAAGGACAGCTATCAAATCTCAGGCTCCTGTGGATTTCATCAATGACTAGACAGAATTGCAGACTCCTGAGGAGAAGCCTGATAACACATATTGTACTATTCATTTCAATGGGTCCAGGCAGTTAGAAGGCTCGGGGCTGGAGTCATTTTGACTTCCCACGAGGTGACAAATTTTGTTATGTTTTAAGGTTGATGTTCGTGTACTAACAATGCAGCTGAATATGAGTCTCTACTCTATGGCCTTTGAATGGCCAAAGAGATGAATTTAAGCCGGGCCAGGTGCTTTGGTGACTCAAATTTGGTGGCTCGGCAAGTTTCAGGCACTTGGGATTTAAAAGACCCGCTCATGGCGGCTTGTCGACGGGCAGTTGACAATATTGCTGGTCACTTCAAAGGCTATCAAGTGGAGCATCTTGATCGAAGGAAGAATGGGGCGGTTGATGCTTTGATTCGGCTTGGGTCTCAACGTAAGCCGGTGCCCCCTAATGTTTTTCTTGATGTATTGCATAATCCTTCAGTCAAGTTGTCGTCAGAAGAGGATCTTGCTATTCCTGACCTAGAGGCACAGTTGGTGGTGGCTCTCCATGCTATTCTTGATTGGACAGTTCCCTACTTGGCTTATATGACACAGGGCGAGTTACCTATGGATGAAACTTTGGCCACGCAGATAACCCGGCGGTCTAAGTATATGACTATTGTCAATGGCGAGTCACACCGATGTAGTGTCACTGGTGTGTTCCAGCGTTGTGTTTCTCCGGAGGAGGGCTGTGGAATTTTAAGAGAAATCCATGAAGGTGATTGTGGTCATCATACCGGGTCTAAATCTCTAGTGGCCAAAGCCTTTCGTCAGGGGTTTTATTGGTTCACGGCTCACATTGATGCAGAGGATATCGTCAGTAAGTGCGATGGGTGTCAGAAATTTTGTCGACGGGCTCATGTGCTGGCTCAAGAGATGAGGATGATTCCAATTACTTGGCCGTTTGCAGTCTAGGGGCTTGATATGGTTGGACCCTTCAGAAGGTATAAGGATAAGAAAACCCACCTCTTGGTGGCGGTTGACAAATTTATGAAGTGGGTTGAAGCAGAGCCGGTCAGCAAGTGTGACGCGACAATGGAAGTTCAGTTTGTTAAAAAATTGATCTTCCATTTTGGTTACCCTAATAGTGTCATAACTGATAATGGCACTTATCTATCTAAAGGTTCTATGAGAGAGTTGTGTCAACAAGAGCATATTCATCTTGACGTCTCTTCTGTGGCTCATCCATAGTCCAATGGTCAAGCCGAAAGGGCAAACCAAGAAATTTTGAGAGGTATCAAGCCCCGCCTTATGGTTCCTTTGCTGCGAATGTCAGGTTGTTTGGTTGAGGAGTTACCTTCAGTACTTTGGAGTATCAACACCACTCCCAATAGATCAACAGGCTATACGCCTTTCTTCATGGTCTACGGGGCTGAGGCGGTTCTTCCAAGCGATATCCGTCATGACTCGCCTTGTGTGGCGGCTTATGTTGAGGCTGATAATGAAATAACACATCAAAATGCACTTGATGCTCTGGATGAGGAGTGAGATCTAGCGGCGACTCGTTCGGCGATATATCAACAAGATCTGCATCGCTATCACAGCCACAGAGTTAAGACCTAGACATTTCAAGAAGGCAACTTGGTGCTCCGGCTCATCCAAGATCAAACAGATATGCACAAATTATCCCCACATTGGGAAGGACCTTTTGTGGTTAGCAACAACCTGAACAACATGCCGTATTATGTCGTTGATGTACGTGAGCACAAGGATTCTCACAAGTCGGAAGAGGAGACCCGCCATCTGTGGAACATTGCACATCTTCGGCCATACTATACTTGAGCCGCCAGCTCTTGCCTTTGTACATATCTTCATCAATGTATATACTTTTTATGACCAATATAATAAAGCCGGCATACCCGAAGTATGGGGCCTCTGTCGTTTCATTTTTGAGTATCTGAACCTTTATTGATTGATCATAAGGTCGCTTGGGGGCTTCCAACTGCTTGGTTAAGCTTTTACACCCTCTTGGCTAGCTTGAATGCCACTTCTTATAGGTTTTCTTCCTGCCTGTTTGCGACTGGCTACTCCACTAACGACCTGCCAAACTCTTAACAGTCTCTCCTTTTCAAAGACCCTGCACTTGTTAAGGTTCAAACGGTGGCTTATGTCCTGAAAGAGCCGGCTTACAGTGAGCTCGGTAAAACCATGGTTGTTGCTCCCTTTAAAGCAATCATGTGGCATATGTGCCAATCGGCTATTCCTGCCTTGAAAGCAATCATGTGGCCTAAGTGCCAATCGGTTGTTCCTGCCTTGAAAGCAATCATGTGGCCTAAGTGCCAATCGGCTGTTGCTTCCTTGAAAGCAACCATGTGACCTAAGTGCCAATCGGCTGTTGCTGCCTTGAAAGCAACCATGTGGCCTGAGTGCCAAACGGTTGTTGTTGCCTTGAAAGCAACCATGTGGCCTAAGTGCCAAATGGTTGTTGCTGCCTATAAAGCAATCATGTGGCCTAAGTGCCAATCAGCTGTTGCGGCCTTGAAAGCGATCATGTGGCCTGAGTGCCAAACGACTGTTGGTGCCTTTAATCAATCATGTGGCTTAAGTGCCAAATGGATGTTGCGGCCTTGAAAGCAAACATAAGGCCTGCGTGCCAAATAGCTATTGCAGCCTTGACAACAAATATGCGTCTTCTAAGTCGCACTTTTTGGAACTTGCATATTTCCTGTTTGGATTTTTGGGATCCTTTGAGTCGCCTGGTTTTTGGGATATGACTATTATGGTCAAATATTTCAGGTTATAACTTGCCTTGGTTTGAATTTTAAGTCACTAGCGGGTTGCACCTCATATTTGAATAATTTCCGAGTTTTAACCCGTCATGGTTTTTGATGTTGAGTCGCCAGTTAATTATAACCCGCCTTGGTTTTTGACGTTGAGTTGCCAGGGCATGTGTTTAACTTCTTTTGGCAAGATATGTGGAGTTTAACACACAAGTATGAATGCTGCTATGGCTTGTTTGCATAACTACATCAAGCCTATCATAAAAGATTCAACCTGATGTTTCAATAGTTAACATGCGCGATGGCATGACAAGACTGATTGTCGTGGAATAGTCACGACAGATGTCCTCGTGAAAGGACTTAGTCGTGGAGCCATCGCCTCTAGGTTAGCTTAAAGGGGTTAAATGGAACAAAGGACACGGGGTTTATACTAGTTTGGCCCCTTGCGGTGAAGGTAAAAGCCTATGATAAAGTTTTGGGTGGTATTGCTTATGTCACGATTACCAGGGAGCGAATCTACTTGACCTAGCTTTCGATGTGTTGTTTCTTCTTTTTTCTGAACCACCGCCGGGTCGTCCCTTTATATACACAGGTTGACGCCCAGCGTCTCATGGAGTCCCGGCCGGCTCATAGACAACGTGTCCGGCTCATTGACTACTTTTACTTTTACATGCCTTATAATACAAGTCTTACATATATGGCGGTTTATACCCACGGGCCCTAAGTCGCCCTTGGGCCTTGGGCCCTTGGCTGTTAACCGCTATCTTTAATGTCTTCATGTGCTTCATATTATGAGTCACCGTAAGTATAACCCAGACCCTCCTTGGCGGGTCATACCAATAGTTATATCCCCAACATTAGGCCCCGGGTTTATTTGAACTTGTTCATGTCAATCTTGAAGACTTAAAGAATCTCCTCTTCTCTTCTTCTGCGAGCATTTTTAACCCACCATGACGTCACCTCCTAAGATTGCGATAACCTTCCATGATGTCACCTGTCATAAATTTGTGCCATATCCGAGATATCTCAATGGATCTTTATTGTAATAACTGCCCCAAGAATCGAGGCGCCCATGCGGCTAGATAACCACGTTCTGGCCTCCTTATTTTTCGTGCCCACTTATTGGACTTCCTTATAAATAGAGCCGACTGGTCTCTTCCCATTCTCCCCCTTTGCCTCGTATCCTTCCTTGCGTGACCCTCTGTCGTTCAAGCTCCACCGCCGCCCCAAAGCGCACCGTTGTCTTCGTCCTTGGCTACTGCATCACCCTGAACGAACATGAGAAAACGGCAAAGCTCCTCCGCAGTCAACCTGCATCTGTAAACCCTTGCTCTCCTATACCCTAGATCCTCATTAGGGTTCCGACTGTTCGTCGTGTTCTTCGTAGTTCCTTCACAGTTCTTCCACCGCAACACCTTCTGATCTAGAAACAATATAGAACTTATGCGGGAGTTGTTTTGCCTTTGCTTTCGATACCAGTGGACTCCTTTCCTTTGAAAATAGATCTCATTGGAGCTTATGAACTCCCCTGTATTGGTGTTAGGTCTTGATTATTTTTATTTTTCTGAACTGCCGCTGATCCAAATATATGTTTGTAGCCTGTGAAACCTGTTTGTCCAACACTTCGTAGAAAATCTTTGCTTCCTGATAGATCCAACTGATCATGGCGGCGCATATCACCAGTTGTAGTTATACTCAATGCTCAATAGATTTCTCTTTTGATAGATATCAAACTGCTCATGGTGGCTTACATAGCCTGCTGTAATTAGTCATATACCATTAGGCCCCTTCTTAAGCCGCCATTCTGCAGACGTACTGTAATATTATCCGTCCGGCTTAGAGTTGAACCAGAAAAGTTGTTCTTGTTCTTTTAGGCTCTCTTTTCCATAATGGCGCCCAAAGCGACCACTTCCACAATGGCACCCAAGACGACCACTTCTTGCAACTGGGTTCCTTCCATCGTCACAGAAAACACGCTTGAAGACTTTGTGAAAACCAGATACCTGCCCAAGAAGTCTGTCATGTCTTACCACGCCCCTAAGCCGTCTGAAGAGAAACCTCATCCAAAGGAAGGCGAAGTCATTGTCTTTACTGACCATATGAACCGGGGCTTCTCACCGCCCGGGTCTAAGTTCTTCAGGGATATACTACACTTCTTCAACCTGCATCCTCAAGACATTGGAACCAATTCTGTGTCTAACATATGCAATTTTCAAGTATTCTGCGAAGTCTATCTTCAGGAGGAGCCCAGTGTGGAATTATTCAGAGAGTACTTTTACTTAAACCGCCAGAATGAGTATTCCAACAGACCCAGTTTGGAGCTTGCCGGGATCTCAATTCATAGACGGAGAGATGCTATCTTCCCGTACGCTCACCTGCCAAGCCACCCCAAGGACTGGAACCGGACGTGGTTCTACTGCAAAGATACCTCTCCGGCTGATGAGAATCCACTGCCCGGCTTTCGCGCCCTGCGCCTGGAATCAAATCATCCTTTCCCTGACAAGCTGTCAACTGTTGAACGCAAAAAGCTCGCTCCTAAAATTGCCAAAGTTAAAGCTCTGCTAGGCAACGGCTTAACCGACATGGATTTAGTTCGATGTTGGGTCTCATGGCGGGTCATTCCCTTAAGCCGCCGCCCTGGTTTGATGTGCACCTATACTGTTGCCAAGAAGGATCCACTGCGAGATAGCTTGCACGACTTATCAGACGATGCCATCAATGAGATGACAAAATCTCTTCTGCATGAGAGTCTGGCGGACTACAGCAATGTAACACCCTGGATGTAACTTTCCATAATTGTAACTCCAACTCTTGCCATTTCCGGCTATGTGTTGTGATATTTCCTTCGTGGTTGGAGTTTTGTTTTTTTGTTTTGCATTTTGTTCATGTCATGCATCTCATCTCGTAGCATCATGTGCATTGCTTTTGCATGTTTTCATAAAGCTTGCATTCGCTTGTAGTTGCCGCTCCTCGCTTCCGTCCGTTGCGTTCATTGACCCTTCCGAGACCAACAACACACTTGTACACATTGGTCTTATCTCCCTCTTCACAGTGCACAGACCCCTCGCGCGCGCGTCCGAAACTTACCCGAACCCAACCCGCTCAGTCTTCACCATTGGGTCCAGATCATCTTCAAACATCCACAAAATATCTTCGTTTATTTTTTTGGACTCTCGAAGCATTTTATTCTTGACCATCCGATTACGATCGGAGGGACGAGTTAGCCCCTAACCTAATCCCACTACTATATAAACTGACCCAACCCTAAATTTGAGGAGAGCTGTCCCATCCTCCTAGCCGCCGATGCCACTCCTCCTGTCTCGTCTTCCTCGGGATCCTTCGAGATCCCTTTCTCACCGAAACCAACGCTCAAGGCCTCCCCTCGATCCACCCAAACCAGCCACCGATCCAACCCATTCACCACCTCCAGTGCCTCCCCAAGCTCAACCTTGTCGCCCGCGCCTGCCACTCCTCGCAGTAGCAGGCGACTGGACCGCAGCCAACCATCCCTCCATCGCCTCCACCTCCCCGACCCCAATTCCCCTTTGACCACCAGCACCAGCGGGGCCTCCCTGCATCCTGGAAAAGTCCGGCCGCCCGCAGCTGCCTTCGTATGCGGCGTCACCAGAGTACCCAAAACCACAGCACCACCGGAGCTCCCTCCGCCGGCGAGCATCACCACTAGATGAGCCTCGCGCCCATCTCTTCTCTTCTCCCTCCTTCCATTCTTCTCTCCATCTCTCTCTGACCTCTCTCTCAACTGTGTCCTTTGCATAGGAGCCATGGCTACTGCCCTTCTGCAACACCTCGTCGCCAGGATCTCCCTGCTCCGCCCATCCTTGCCCAGATCCGGCCTTCCCCACACCCGTCATTGTCGGGAACCGACAGGAGACCGCCCCTGCTTGCATCATCTCCACCTAGTGCCGCTTCTCTTCTACGCCCTGCTTCTCCTGCTTCGATGAGAACGACGACCGCCGAGCAGATGACCGCGCCCGCTTCAGTGCCTCCCCGCTGTCCTGATCGAGCGAGAGGAGCTCACCCGGTCTAGCCGCGCATTGACCATGCAGGCCAGCTATGTGGGCTGCCAGCCGCGCAAGGCCCAGTGCCCCTTATAGCCTCTCTCTCCACCGAGCCGTCCCATGAGGCCTGGTGAGCTTCAGATCTAGCGCCCTCACCCGATGCACTGTTGGGCCAGCTAGTTTTGGCCCGTAGTGTTTTTTTCCGCTGCTGCGAATTTGTCTAATTATCCAGAGTTGTTGTTTTACAGAAAAACCCCTAGTGTTCATGCATCTAATAACTAATTAACCATACATCATATGTAAATAATTTATATATGAAAATGCTTTGATGCAGCAATGAGGAGAGGTGTTGATATCCTTTGCGTGCAAGAAACCAAATGGAGAGGACAGAAGGCGAAGGAGGTGGAGGATACCGACTTTAAGCTATGGTACATGGGGACGGCTGCAAACAGAAATGGCATAGGCATCTTGATCAACAAGAGCCTCAAGTATGGAGTGGTAGACGTCAAGAGACATGGGGACCGGATTATACTGGTCAAGCTGGAAGTTGAGTACTTGGTTCTCAATGTTATCAGCGTGTATGCCCCATAAGTAGGCCACAATGAGAACACCAAGAGGGAGTTCTGGGAAGGCCTGCAAGACATGGTTAGGAGTGTACCGATTGGTGAGAAGCTCTTCATAGGAGGAGACCTCAATGGCCATGTGGGTACATCTAACATAGGTTTTGAAGGGGTGCATTGGGGCTTTGGCTATGGCATTAGGAATCAAGAAGGAGAAGATGTCTTAAGCTTTGCTCTAGCCTACAACATGATTGTAGCTAACACCCTCTTTAGAAAGAGAGAATCACATCTGGTGACTTTTAATAGTGGCCAACACTCTAGCCAGATTGATTTCATCCTCTTGAGAAGAGAATATAGGCGTGCGTGCCTAGACTGTAAGGTGATACCTGGAGAGAGTGTTGTACCCCAACATAAGCTGGTGGTTGCTGACTTCCGCTTTCGGATTCGTGTCCAGCGGGATAAGCATGCCAAAGTTGCTAGAACGAAGTGGTGGAAGCTCAAGGGGGAGGTAGCTCAGGCGTTCAAGGATAGGGTCATTAAGGAGGGCCCTTGGGAGGAACAAGGGGATGAGGACAATGTGTGGATGAAGATGACAACTTGCATTCGTAAGGTGGCCTCGGAGGAGTTTGGAGTGTCCAGGGGAAGGAGAAGCGAAGATAAGGATACCTGGTGGTGGAATGATTATGTCCAGAAAGCGATTAAAGAGAAGAAAGGTTGCTTCAGACGCCTATACTTGGATAGGAGTGCAGACAACATAGAGAAGTACAAGATGGCAAAGAAAGCCCCAAAGTGAGCTGCTGGTGAAGCAAGGGGTCGGGCATATGAGGACCTCTACCAACGATTAGGCACGAAGGAAGGCGAAAGGGACATATAAAAGATGACCAAGATCCGAGAGAGGAAGATGTGGGATATTGGCCAAGTTAAATGCATCAAGGACGGAGTAGGCCAACTCTTGGTGCAAGACGACGAGGTTAAGCATAGATGGCGGGAGTACTTCGACAAGCTGTTCAATGGGTAGAATGAGAGTTATACCATTGAACTGGACGAATCCTTTGATGAGACCAACATGCATTTTGTGTTGCGAATCCAGGAGTCTGAGGTCAAGGAGGCTTTAAAAAGGATGAAAGGAGGCAAGGCGATGGGCCCTGATTGTATCCCCCATTGAGGTGTGGAAAGGTCTCGGGGACATAGCGATAGTATGGCTAACCAAGCTTTTCAACCTCATTTTTCGGGCAAACAACATGCCAGAAGAATGGAGACGAAGTATTTTAGTACCAATCTTCAAGAACAAGGGGGATGTTCAGAGTTGTACTAATTACCATGGAATTAAGCTGATGAGCCATACAATGAAGCTATGGGAGAGAGTCATTGAGCACCGCTTAAGAAGAATGACAAGCGTGACCAAAAGTCAGTTTGGTTTCACGCCTGGGAGTTCAACCATGGAAGCCAATTTCTTGGTACGACAACTTATGGAGAGATATAGGGAGCAAAAGAAGGACTTGCATATGGTGTTCATTGACTTGGAGAAGGCCTATGATAAGATACCGCGGAATGTCATGTGGTGGGCCTTGGAGAAACACAAAGTCCCAGCAAAGTACATTACCCTCATCAAGGACATGTACGATAATGTTGTGACAAGTGTTCGAACAAGTGATGTCGACACTGATGACTTCCCGATTAAGATAGGACTGCATCAAGGGTCAGCTTTGAGCCCTTGTCTTTTTGCATTGGTGATGGATGAGGTCACAAGGGATATACAAGGATATATCCCAAGGTGTATGCTCTTTGCAGATGATGTGGTGCTAGTTGACGATAGTCAGACGGGGGTAAATAGAAAGTTAGAGTTATGGAGATAAACCTTGGAATCGAAAGGGTTTAGGCTTAGTAGAACTAAAACCGAGTACATGATATGCGGTTTCAGTACAACTAGGTGTGAGGAGGAGGAGGTTAGCCTTGATGGCCAGGTGGTACCTCAGAAGGACACCTTTCGGTATTTGGGGTCAATGCTGCAGGAGAATGGGGGTATTGATGAAGATGTGAACCATCAAATCAAAGCCGGATGGATGAAGTGGCGCCAAGCTTCTAGCATTCTCTGTGACTAGAGAGTGCCACAAAAGCTAAAAGGCAAGTTCTACACGATGGAGGTTCGACCCGCAATGTTGTATGGCGCTGAGTGTTGGCTGACTAAAAGGCGACATGTTTAATAGTTAGGTGTGGCAGAGATGCGTATGTTGAGATGGATGTGTGGCCACACGAGGAAGGATCGAGTCCGGAATGATGATATACGAGATAGAGTTGGGGTAGCACCAATTGAGGAGAAGCTTGTCCAACATCGTCTGAGATGGTTTGGGCATATTCAGTGCAGGCCTCCAGAAGCTCCAGTGCATGGCGGACGGCTAAAGAGTGCGGAGAATGTCAAGAGAGGGCAGGGTAGACCGAATTTTACATGGGAGGAGTCCGTTAAGAGATACCTGAAGGATTGGAGTATCACCAAAGAGCTAGCTGTGGACAGGGGTGCGTGGAAGGTTGCTATCCATGTGCCCGAGCCATGAGTAGGTTGCGAGATCTTATGGGTTTCACCTCTAGGCTACCCAAACTTGTTTGGGACTAAAGGCTTTGTTGTTGTTTTTTATGAAAATGCTTAGCTTTTTATCTAGTTTCATAATCTGCTACTTTCATCCATGTTTAAAATGTTTAAAATGATGTTTGTATTTAATTTGCATAAATGACATGCTAAAATGTTTTATTTCATAACTAAATAACCGTAGCTCCAAATTAAATAAACTTTATATGTAAATGGGGTAGAAAAATGCTTAGATTAACTTGGTGCACTCTGTTTTACTATTTAACAACATCAAAATATGGTTTAGGGCAGAACAGTAGCTAATTCAAAATATGGACATGGGTATTTTCCGGAATTGTTGTTTCTTGTTCCGCCCTCATTTAAACTTGCCTAAATAGTTAGTTTACTCATGTTTCACCTCTTTCCATGTTTAACAACATTTAATATTGTTGTGTATCTAAACGAGAGCGAACTAAATAACTCAAATGTGGTGTTTCGTTAATATGCATATTGAGCTCCACTTAACTTGTACTGTTGTTTGTGCACTTTGCCATGCCATGCCTATTTAAACCGGACACGCATCATACTTGGTTGTGCATCATGGCATGTTTATGTGATGGTTGTTTAATATGTTGTTTGCTTCTTTCCGGTTGCGCTTCTCCTTGATAGTTCCGGTAACGTTGCGTTTGTGAGGATTCGTTCGACTACGTTGGTTCGTCTACTTCATGGACTCGTTCTTATTCCTATCGGGATTTCAGGCAAGATGACCATTACCCTCGATATCACTTCTATCTTTGCTTGCTAGTTGCTTCATTCTATCGCTATGCCGCGCTACCTATCAATTGTTTACCATGCCTCCCATATTGCCATGTCAAGCCTCTAACCCATCTTCCTAGCAAACCGTTGTTTGGCTAAGTTACCGCTTTTACTCAGCCTCTCTTATAGCATTGTTAGTTGCAGGCGAAGTTGAAGATTGCTCCATGTTGGAACATGAACATGTTGGGATATCACAATATCTCTGATTTTTAATTAATGCATCTATATACTTGGTAAAGGGTGGAAGGCTCGGCCTTATGCCTGGTGTTTTGTTCCACTCTTGCCGCCCTAGTTTCCATCATTCCGGTGTTATATTCCTTGATTTTGCATTCCTTACACAGCTGGGTTTATGGGAACCCCTTGACAGTTTGCTTTGAATAAAACTCCTCCAGCAAGGCCCAACTTTGGTTTTACATTTGCCTAACAACCTATAACCTTCCCTTAGGCAGACCAACCCGAGGGTCATCTTTATTTTAACCCCCCCAGGCCAGTGCTCCTCTGAGTGTTGGTCCAAACCGAGCAACCTGCGGGCCCACCTCGGGGAAACTTGAGGGGCTGGTTTTACTTGTAGCTTGACTCATCCAGTGTGCCCTGAGAACGAGATATGTGCAGCTCCTATCAGGATTTGTCGACACATTTGGGCGGTCTTGCTGGTCTTGTTTTACCATTGTCGAAATGTCTTGTAACCGGGATTCCGAGTCTGATCGGGTCTTTCTGGGAGAAGTAATATCCTTAATTGGTCGTGAGAGATTATCATGGGCTAAGTTGGGACACCCCTGCAGCGTATAAACTTTCGAGAGACGTGCCCGCGGTTATGTGGCAGATGTGAATTTGTTAATATCCGGTTGTAGAGAACCTGTCACTTGACTTAACTAAAACGCATCAACCGTGTGTGTAGCCATGATGGTCTATTTTCGGTAGAGTCCGGGAAGTGAACACGGTTTGGGTTATGTTTGAACGTAATTAGTTTCAGGATCACTTCTTGATCACCTCTAGCTTCACGGCCGTTGCATAGCTTTTCATCTTACTCTTATTTGCGTATGTTAGCCACCATATTTTCTTAGCGCTTGCTGCAACTCCACCTCATTACCTCATCTGACCCATAAGCTTAAATAGTCTTGATCTCGTGGGTTTTGGAATTGCTGAGTCCTCGTGACTCACAGATACTACTAAAACAGTTGCAGGTGCCGATGATGCCAGTGCAGGTGATGCTTTGACGAGGAACTTGGCCGTTACTATGTTTCATTTCCAGATGATCAGTAGTGGAGCCCAGTTGGGACGATCGGGGATCTAGCATTTGGGGTTGTCTTCTTTTCTTTTGGTTCCGTAGTCGGACCTATGTGTGTACTCTAAATGATGTATGAATTATTTGTTCATTGTGTGAAGTGGCGATTGCAAGCCAACTCTATTTATCCCTTTCTTGTTCATTACATGGGATTGTGTGAAGATGACCCTTCTTGCAACAAAACCACAATGTGGTTATGCCTCTAAGTTGTGCCTCGACACGTGGGAGATATAGCCGCATCATGGGTGTTACAAGCAAGGTGGGCTTGAGCCCTTTCTGAAAGTCTAACCCAACACCAGGGGTAAGCCGCCATATCCTTTATTTTGTTTTCACCTTTTAATACTTTGTTTTATCTCAAATTTGATGATGTTTACAGGCTGACGACGCCTTCTGGAAGAAAGGATATGATCATGAAGCTGCCAAGAGGGCCAGGAGGGCGAAGAAGGCCGCCAAGAAGACCACCAAAAAGAAAGGAAAGAATCCCAGCGCTTCTGAGCTGCTCGCGCTGGACGACTCCTCTGAGATGGAGGTAGCCCTTAACTCTCTTGGCTCCTTTTTCAACCACCTTATTGACATTGACTATCATCAGGATGACATGGGGACCAGCCAAGCCATTGAAGAAGATGTAACTATTATCTCATCCGACTCAGAGTCTTTGCCAAGACAGAAAACCCAAAGAGTAACCCAGAAAGTAAGTTTTTGACACCCCTTAGCTCATCTAGATCCTGATTTTCTTTTGAAGCAACAGCAACATGAGAGCCGGCGACAAACTAGGATCAGCAAGGATGCAGAATTATCCTCCGACTTACCGAATACACCGAGGAAGCGCCGACATGAGGTCACCCCCAACTTAAACTCTTTATATCCTCTAGCTAGTCACACTTGTCAACCACTAAATTCGTCCGACTCCAATTATTTGGAAACTTCTCATTCCTCCTCTAGTGACTCATCCGAATCACACTTGCCGGCTTTCAAGACTGCCCCTGGGTAATAACAGTTTTTTACTTTGCTTCATTTATCCCTCTTGACACTTGTATTGATCTCTTATGACTTATGAAGTGGCCAAGCCAAACCCAGTAAGAAGACAAAGGCAAATAAACCGACCGAAGACTCCAAAATTGGCGAACCGAAGGCACAAACAGCAACACCGGAGGACCCTATTCCTTCATCATCAGAACCAATTCTTGATGACCCGCCGGTGACTTCTGATCCGCCAATGGAGTGAGCCAATAATGCCTCTTTAAACCCGGAAACTTCAAGTCCAGTGAAGACGGCCGTTATTCATGATGATGACGTGGTGATCACCAGCACCAACTATCAAGAGCCGGGAAGGCCAACCGTTTTGGCTAAACATTCCGCCAAGGAGGAAGATATCCAACGGCAAAAGGTGAAGTTTTATGTTGCCAATTACTCTCACTTGAGCATTGGTGAGGTATATTCTGGCTATCTCAGCCAAGTGAACTCCAGCCGTGACAGGGAAGTTGAGATGGTAAAGCAGATGCATCTAAAGTTTGAGGTATGGGCCCTTCCTTAGTACATTATGCACATCCTGCTAGCCCCCAAGTCTACTACTTATGAATAATTTGAATATGCTGTAGACTTGAATCTCATGAGCATAAATAATGATCTTTGACAAAATTTCTTCCAATCCGGCTTAAAGCCATCCGACTCATAATAAATCTGTAGACATAGACGCTGAATCTATAGCCCCCAAGGGCCGGCTTAATCAGCATGAGCCGGTCCTTTGTAGTGTTGAAAAATATTACTTACATGAGTAGTTCTCATGAGTCGGTCATTTGTAACAACATTATCATAACACAAGCAATATGCATTAGCCCCCAAGTGCCAAGTACTCTTACTCGCAAAGTGCTTGGGACTTATTTAACATAAGCCATTGCATAAATAATTTTTGAGTAAACATTAGTACCCAAGTGTCAAGTACACTTGCTTGCAAAGTTCTTGGGACTTCCTTGTTAACGACTTATATTCATGAATCGCCATTGTCGGTGGAAAACGACACTTATGGGATCACTGGAATCCCTACTACGGTTCGGCGGGCGCGAGGTTGCAGGAAGAGCGGGATTAACAGTCAGCAAGCACAAAGATCATTTACCTAGGTTCGATCTGCGAGGATGCGTAATACCCTAGTCCTGCTTTAGTGTCTATTTGAGTGTTCTTGGAGTTCTTGAGCTAGCTATGATGTGTAACTTGTCCCAGGGTCCGAATCCCTCTCCAGTATGCCTCGGGCCTCCTTTTATAGTCAAGGGGATCGCCACAGTGGCACACAGGAGGTGGAAAGGCATACAGTGGCTGAGCTTATCGCTCGTCATTATGGGACAAGACGCATTAAATGCACCCCTTAGGTACCCCCCTGCTTTATCGGGGACGAAAACCAGGCCCGTCCCATCCGTTGCTGCTCCATCTTGCTTCGACACGCGTCTAGGCCAACGAGGCGTGCGGTGCCATGTAGGCTGGCAGGCTGCTGAGTTGGCGTGGTAGTAGGGTCTTCACGAAGATCTGCATGCCACCACGTAGGCGCTTTCTGAGTTGGCCGAGAGGCCTCGCGTCGCCACGCAGGTGATCGCCTGGTTGGTGGGCTGGCAGCTGCATGAGAACGGCGGTGGAGTCTTGGTGGATGTGGGCCTAGCTGGGCCCCGCGGATGTCCTCGGCAAGGGCCTTGTCGGGGCCCGGCAAGGATCTTGTCATGGCATCGCGGTCGTCCCCGGCAAGAATCTTGCCGGTGGTCTCGTGGTTTTCCTTGGCAAGGATCTTGTTGAGGACCGTCATCTTCTGGTTCTTGTCTTCACAAAGATCTGCATGCCACCACAGAGGTGCCTCCTGAGCCTTGGTTCCAATGTGGTTGATGGTGTTGGCACCTCTGGGCTCAAGGGTGGTGCGCTCTGGTGGCGTCGGGCAAGTTGCCCCGGCAAGGCACTTGCCGGGGCTATGGAGGCTCCCGCCGCAAGGGCCTTGCCGGGGGAGTCCACCTCGCCCTCTTGCTCTTTGTGTCTCTGGTCTTGGCGTCACTTTGATTGCCATGTGCCTTCCGCTTCCCTCCTTTGCCCTGCTTAAGTGTGGCCATGGGTGTGGCTCTGATTGCCCGTGCACAAGTAAAGGGGTACAAAGGAAAGCCCCTTCTTTAGTACACCGACAGGAGCCCCTGGGCCTGGGCCACACATAAGCGCGACGCGTTGTTGGGCTAGGACCAGAACGGTGCACGGGCAGGCGGGGTGGATTTTTACCACAGTAGCTTCTTCGTCCGCCGCACTTCCCCACGACCTACATTGAATGCGTGACGTGGGGGTCGTGCGTGGGGGTGACCGCAGCATGCTTGCGTCATCTCGTGGTGAATAGTAAAGAGGCAGCTTGCGTGTCGCTTCACAACTACAGGGCCGCTGCTCATCTACTTTCTCTGCCTTGGGACCGCTATTCCACCTTTCCCATTACGCCTGCCCCTTGCGCCATGTACGCCGCTGATAACCCACAAGTATAGGGTATCGCAACAGTTTTCGAGGGTAGAGTATTCAACCCAAATTTATTGATTCGACACAAGGGGAGCCAAAGAATATTCTCAAGTATTAGCAGTTGAGTTGTAAATTCAACCACACCTGGATAACTTAGTATCTGTAGCAAATTATTTAGTAGCAAAGTGGTATGGAAGTAACAGTAACAGTAGCAAAAGTAACAGTAGCAGTTTTGTAGTAATTGTAATAGTGGCAACGGCAAAGTAACTGAGCAAAGAACAAGATGTGAAAAGCTCGTAGGCATTGGATAGGTGATGGATAATTATGTCGGATGCGATTCCTCATGTAATAGTTATAACATAGGGTGGCACAGAACTAGCTCCAGTTCATCAATGTAATGTAGGCATGTATTCCGAATATAGTCATACGTGCTTATGGAAAAGAACTTGCATGACATCTTTTGTCCTACCCTCCCGTGGCAGCGGGGTCCTAATGGAAACTAAGGGATATTAAGGCCTCCTTTTAATAGAGTACCGGACCAAAGATTAGCATTTAGTGAATACACGAACTACGGTCATCACCGAGAAGTATCCCGATTATTGTCACTTCAGGGTTGTCGGATAATAACACATAATAGGTGACTATAGAATTGCAAGATAGGATCAAGAACTCACATATATTCATGAAAACATAACAGGTTCAGATCTGAAATCATGGCAGTCGGGCCCTAGTGACAAGCATTAAGCATAGCAAAGTCATAGCAACATCAATCTCAGAACATAGTGGATATTAGGGATCAAACCCTAACAAAACTAACTTGATTACATGGTAAATCTCATCCAACCCATCACCGTCTAGCAAGCCTACGATGGAATTACTCACACATGGCGGTGAGCATCATGAACTTGGTGATGGAGGATGGTTGATGATGACGACAGCGACGGATTCCCCTCTCCGGAGCCCCGAACGGACTCCAGATCAGCCCTCCTGAGAGAGTTTAGGGCTTGGCAGCGGCTCCGTATCGTAAAACGTGATGAATCTTTCTCTCTGATTTTTTCTCCCCGAACATGAACATATGGAGTTGGAGTTGACGTCTGTGGAGCACCAGGGGGCCCACGAGGCAGGGGGGGCGCGCCCTAGGGGGGGCGCCCCCCACCCTCGTGGACAAGGTGTGGGCCCCCTGGTCTTGATTCTTTCACCAGTATTTTTTATTAATTCCAAAAATAAATTCCGTGGAGTTTCAGGTCATTCTGAGAACTTTTATTCCCGTGCAAAAATAACAGCATGGCAGTTCTGCTGAAAATAGCGTCAGTCCGGGTTAGTTCCACTCAAATCATGCAAGTTAGAGTCTAAAACAAGGGCAAAAGTGTTTGGAAAAGTAGATACGATAGAGACGTATCAGCCGCATGCACGACATGGGGTAGGTGACAGACGCACGGGATATGGGAAGACATGCAGTGGCCGGTACTCGCATGCCTTGATTGGGCGGAGAGGTCGGTCGATGGCCTTGCTCGCTGCCACTTAATGATCCGGACCCGAGCGGGCTCCTCAAAGGCGCAGAGCTAGCCTTTTAGCCTTCTCCGCTTAGCTATTCAAAGGGGAATCAAGAGGAGGAGGAGGGGCATCCCCTCGCGCCTCCCCTTTGCCTCCATTCTCCATCCATTGCTATGGCGAGAGGATGCGTCGGTGCTCCGACGGCGGCGATGAGGGCGTCTGCTCGACAGCATGCCCCTCCTTCCCAAGATCTCGTGCAGTAGAACCGGTCGTGTGAGGAAGGGGAAGGGGGCAAGGCCAAGATCGCCGTGGCACTCGGGGAAGAGGAGGATGAGGCGGTGCACCAGCCTCGCCTCCACGAGCGACCCTTCCCCTAATGGAGCGCCATGTTGAAGACCAGCCCTGCAAGTTCATTGTCAAGCTATACCGGCTAGTGCGTCGTCATTTCCATTTCCCTACCCGTTCGCTTGGGAGATGGAGCTCGACCCACCACAGGCTCTGAGGTTGCATATGAGGGGCTGCGGGAACGGCAACATGCGGGCCGACATCGACTTTCCCTCCCCTCACGTCATGTATCTTCGTCGTGGATGGAAGGCCTTCACCCGTGCCCACAGCCTATCGGAGGGGCTCGTTCTCCACTTTAAATTAATGGAGGACGGCCTGCTCTCTGTCAAGGTCTTTGGGCACTTGGGAACTCGCTTGAGGTGCTGCGTGGAGAGCTCCTCCGATGATGAAAATTCCTCCTCAAGCGAGAGTGGCGAGGAGGACAGTGACAGCGACGATGAGGGTGCCAGGCAGGAGGATGACGGGTCCGACTAGGCGTCGGACACACCATCCCTGGGCAGCGCCGACAGCAGGAGCATCTGCACTTGGCCCTTCCCCCGGCAGAGTGATTTACCGGGGGTGGGGCCAGCTCCTTGAACTTCTTGGGGTTGCCTCCTCGGTCGGCTAGCGTAGGAGGGCCGGAGAAGACGAAGAAGGTGGGTGGCGGGCCGTCAAGTCGGAGTACGATGGCATCGACGCCTTCGTAGCATATTGCTGGCCTGCTGCCTCCTCTTTCGGCTCTTCTCCCGGCAGCATCATGACCAGCCCTCTTTCGGACGGCCACCGAGATGTTCTCTTGGTGTCTTCTGCTGCTCGTACCTCGCCTAGGCGCTCCTTTCGCCCTCCTTCCGTCTTGTTCCATTTCCTAGGGAG
Organism: Triticum dicoccoides; assembly: GCF_002162155.2. NCBI lineage: Eukaryota > Viridiplantae > Streptophyta > Magnoliopsida > Poales > Poaceae > Triticum > Triticum dicoccoides. Next base: position 617,773,796 of record NC_041391.1, read on the forward strand.
AGGGACAAGAAAGGGATTACGGCCATCTTATTCTTTTTTTAGTTTTTAAGCCTATGGGCACTTGTCAGATTTAAACCTTGTAATCCCCTTGTTCGTGTCTACATTCTGAATGAACTGTACCTGTATGGGACATATTAATGGAAAAAGGGTGCTTGGCGGGTTCTTTGTGCATGAGTGAAACCCATGCCAAGGAACGAATCCTTGTTATTTTTAAGATAAACATCGTTACCCGGCAACAGGCCTTGCCGTCCCCTTACTTCATTCGACCATACTCACGCTCTTGATGGAGATAGGGGCGAAGCAGGGTTAGGCCCTTCGTTTGCTTCCTTGTCACCGCGACTACAACCAAGTTCTGACCCATGAAATAATTCTTGGGTACGGGAAAAGGGGAGCACGGTAGCCTAGGAACAAAACAAGGTTTCATATGTCCCAATTCTATACGGAAATGCACAACAGGGGATAAAGGACTTATCTGAATTTGCAGCCCCTCGGCAACGTTGGCTTGACGTGGTTGGACCCTTGTGTCCATAGCCCCCGGTAACCTTGGCTTGCCGGGATTGGAGTGCCAGCTTGTCCTCTTTCTTCCAAATGGCTCAGCAGAAATGCCCATGTACCCTGCGAACCAAAGAGGACGGAAAGGAACAGAGAGACACACACTCGACCTCTATGCTAGGGGTTAGTCGCCGATGAGCACTATCAACTCTAATCGAGGGAGAGACTTAACCTAGGATGCATGTTATAACTTAGGGCGCCAGCGCTTCATTTATTTATGCTCAGGGTCTGCGCCTGGCTTTGTACAGAGGGTTACATGCCTTGCCGGCAAGGCTTGTACAAAAGGTGGTTTGCCGAGGGGGCCCGACAACCATGCCTTACGGGTAAAACTTGCGAAGATGCTCGATGTTCCAGGAGTTGCTCACTGGAATGGCATCTTCGGTCTCTAGGCGGACTGCGCCGGGCCTGGTGACTCATATTACCCAATAAGGGCCTTCCAACTTTGGCGTCAACTTGTTGGCATTCTTGGCCGATTGAACGCGCCAAAGAACAAGGTCCCCTTCCTCAAAGCTTCGGGCATGAACCTTGCGGCTATGGTAGCGGAACGCTTGCTGGTCGCGTGCTGCTCTCACTGCCACCCGAAGACGATCTTCCTCGAGGAGCGTTGCGTCATCTTGCCGCAATTGCTCTTGCTCAAGCTCGTCATAAGCGAGCACTCGAGGTGACCCGTATGTGAGTTTTGTGCAGAGAACTGCCTCTACCCTGTATACCAGGGCAAAGGGTGTCTGGCTGGTGGCTCGATTTGGCGTCATTCTGATCGACCAAAGAACCGCCGGCAACTCATCAATCCAGCGCCTTCCGCTCTTATGCAGCCTATCAAAAGTCTTGGTCCTTAGGCCTCGCAGTACCTCAGCATTTTCCCTCTCCACCTGGTCGTTGCTTCGTGGGTGTGCCACGGAAGCGAAACAGACCTTGATGCCGATGTCTTGGGTGTATTGCATGAAGGTGTGGCTTTTAAACTGCATGTTGTTGTCGGTGATGACTCTGTTCGGCACACTAAAACGGAAGACTAGCCCCTTGAAGAATTTGATGGCTGACTTAGTTGTTACCTTCCTCACTGCTTGCACTTCCGGCCACTTTGTGAACTTGCCGATTGCAACATACAAGTACTCAAAGCACCCGACAGCGCGGGGGAAGGGGCTCAGTATGTCGATCCCCCAGACCGAAAATGGCCACGAGAGAGGGATTGTTTGAAGGGCTTGAGCTGGCTGATGAAGCTTCTTTGAATGGAACTAGCATGCTTCACACTTGGTTACTAGTGTGGCTGCATCCTGGCACTACAAAAAAATACACTTCCATGATGATATGTGTTTGTCACAGTAGGTCACGTTTTTTGTCATGCATGTACATCCATGATGATTTTATGACAGAATCAAGATAGTCATACCTGTGCTGTCGTAGAAGTGTTCCATGACATTATCAAAATTATCATCACGGAAGTGTCCATTTCCATGACGATAAATAGCGCGTCATAGAAGTGCTTTCGTCAAGGGTGACCGACACGTGGCATCCACTGTAACGGAACATCGTTAAGCTATCGGGTCAGTTTTTGGATCCGATAACCCGTTAACAGCCCCGACGAATGGGAAATTTCCACGTGTAAAATTCTTATTGGCCGGACGAAACACGTGTCAGCTTGTTAGTGGGTCAGATAGGCGCCTATGATATGTCGACACATGCCACGGCCCACCACTGGCCCATTTAGCTTACAAAGCCGGCCCGTTTGACTTGGTCAAAAGTTAACGGGCTGGCCCATGAAAAGCCTGTTAACGGTCTCTTCGCAGATAGCCCATTTTACGGCCCGTTAACTCACGACCCATTAGGCCCTGAAGGAAATTGGCCCAACAACGTCATGTGGGCCGTCGAATATAACACCAGCCCATTTCACTTTCGGCCCATGTATGTCCCACGATGTCTTCTGGCCCATATGAGGCCTTCGTATCTTTCGGCCCTTTACAGGCCCGCGGTGACTCTAGCCCATAATGAATAGTAATTTTCTTTGTACCCGTTAACGGCTCGTGATTTACATGGGCCGTTTCCAGCCCGTGTTAGCTTTCAGCTGATTGACGGCCCATACATTCTTGGGCTCCTTTTTGGCCCTCGATTACTTCCGTCCTGTTACTGGCCTGTTCCCTTAACGAGCCAAATTCGGCCCATGGCAAGACTCGACCCGTTACTGGCATGTTACCCAAATGGGCTAAATTCGGCCCATGGCAAGAGTTGGCCTGTTTCTGGCCTGTTACCCTAATGGGCCAAATTCGGCCCATGGCAAGAGTCGGCCCGTTACTGGCCTGTTACCCTAATGGGCCAAATTCGGCTCATGGAAAAGTTGGCCCGTTTCTGGCCTGTTAACCCGTTGCGCCGTTTCCAGCCCGTCCTATATTCTGGCCCATTAACGAGCCGTTATGCCTGTGATAGAATTAAGCCTTTGCTGTCCTACGGCCTGTTAACGGCCCGTTACCGTGCTGGGCCGATACCAATTACGCTCGTTTACGGCCCATGTAGACCCATTTATCCGACAGCCCGAGGCCGACCGATTCTACGACCCTGTTGGAGGCCCATTTATCGACGGCCCGTAGGAGACCCATGGATCCTATGGCTCGTAGGAGACCCATGGATCCTACGGCCCGTATATGGCCCATGGTAGTTGCGGCCACTAGCAAACCAGGGAAAAAGAAGACTAGGAAATAAATAAGGCCGAAACTAACGCTAGGCTATTAAGGCGATTGCACAGATTACATCCACTCGGCATCAAAGATCGCCACCAGTGCAAATATAGGGAACACCCTACACTATACAAAAATGGCTTGCTGTTTTCTTCAGTCCGTGGCTGCACGTTAAGAATAAATTTTGTATCACACCAAAACAAATTACAACTATATAACAAAAGGAAGGTTGGCATAAAACTTAACAGTCTAGCAGATAAATGCACCACCAGAAGTTCAGAAGCTCAGTTCATTTGACCTGACTGTTACGTTTTCATGTTGTATTGTCCGATGGAGCACCATAACCCTCGCCTTCATTTCCCCTAGGCTCCTGAACAACATAGCAAATGTCTGATAGTCTAGTTTCAAAACCATGCATATCTTGAAGACATCGAACAATGTCTCTCCTTGTTTCACAAAGGGTCTTTGTTAGGGAATGGACTTGTGTCTGGAGCGCAGATACAACATTCCTTTGAGCTTGCATATCTTGATCATGAGGCAGTTTGGACGATATTGCCTTAACAACCAACCCAGTATTACGCAGGAACGTGCTTTTGGCACTGTTAGTGGACAGGTACTGACCCACTGCAGCAAGAGCAGACATTGCGGTTATAGTTGCCTCGCCACCTTCAGAAGGTGGCGGTTCCACCATTTTTTCCATAGCTCTCTGAAAAGTTGAGGTTTTACATTAGTAGTACCAGAACAGAAGATATTAAGGAGGCAGCAAAACCAAACAAACTAGCTTTGGTCTATATACAGAACTTAATCTGGTGAACCCATGTAAAATATTTGTTGTATTTTATTGCAAAGTACATAATAAAACCAAGTTCCAAACATATGACCATGTACCATCGCTAATGTATTGTCTATTTCTTCACATTGTATTGAGGGCTAGGGATAAAGAGACGAAGTTTATAATACGGTAAGCATAGTATGACATCATTCATATCACAAAACAATTGAGAACAAACAAACAGGCAATTGTAATGTTGTGTGGGCAAGTCCAACACGGAACTATATTACGGGTCAAGATCAAAGGAACATCACTCCTCTCTTTTAAACCTTGTAAGGTGCAATGATACGCTAAGACAATTGTGTATAAAATTGAAAAGAGTAATAGACATTGGCTGCAAACCATGCAGTTCAAGGCACAAGTCAGAGTAAGTAGTAGTTAAAAGGCATGAGGATTAAGGACATACAACAGCGGCTTTGACTGGTCTAGTCATGCCCTTCTTCTTGCTGGTGTGACAGTCCTTGAAGATTTCCACAACATTTGGTTCAGGTACTTTTTGGTCCTTGCGGGTTTTCCTTTGCATTTCGAACAAGTCAATATAGATCTGATAATATGGTATAGCAAAAAGAGTGAAACAGCAGCTAATTACAGGAGCCTCGCAATGTGCAATATAGCTACGAGATCCTGTCGTCTGTTGGAATTTCACTTTCGTACAGTTGGCCTTGTTCTTTGAACAGTTCACCTACAAGAAGATAGATTTGTGTGGCACATGCGTAAATAGGACTTCAACATGTGATCTGATCACATATATATAATGTACCTGATACTTCAGATCAGACCAATATTTAACATGGCCCCTCCAGTCTTCATCCGATATATTTTCCACTGGAGATGTTTGGGAAAGTTCACTGTTAGCCTTGCCTTCAAAGTGAGTTTTCCTCAAGTTATACCGATACTGTCGCAGAGCAGACTTGAAAACATGGGTGCAAGCTTGTCTGGTTGCATCATCTTGGCTATCCAACTTGACCCTCATATGTTGAAAATTATGGGAGTCTCATTATCAGCAACCTAGAAAGTATGGGACAGAGCAAGACGATATTACTAGTTTCCATACATAACCATACTTACAGATAAATGGTCGAGGAAGGTGTTGAACTGGGTTTCATCTTTGTCATTCCTGTACTGAATCCATGTTGGGAGGATACGTACATGACACCTAACGGCAACCGCTGCCTCTGATACTAACTTGGCTGACTCTGTAGCATCACCTGGCCTTTTTAAACCTGCCTCAAAACGGATCTCCATTCTTCCTCCTCTAGATTTAGTTAACCTATCGAGCAATATCCCTGATGTTTGTTTCCTCTTGCGCCTAGGTGCTAGTCCAACAACGAACATAGGAAGTGTTAGTGTACATCAAACTATGAGACTACATATTAAGAAGCATGCAACTGTAACTTGACTACAACAACTACCTTCTTGTTGTTGAAGCTCACAAGGTTCATCTGATATTCCCAACTCGTCTTGTGGCAAGAGTTCTTGGGAAGTAGTGTCAGGTGGCAAGGGAGCTTGGGAACGTGCTGCTAGCTCAGTTGATGCACGAGTAAGTCGTGCAGCTGGTAGTACTTTGGTAGGTGTTGCAAGAACTAGGGCTGTCTCTACTTGTTTGGTGGCAGCTATTTGTTTCTGTTTGGCTTTTTTTGCAGCTCGTGTAGCATGGGATGGCGTGTTTATAGAATTTTCTGCTGGACTTTGACCTTCTATTACACCATCAGTACCAGTAGAATCTGCAGGATTCATCCGCTTCTCATTCCCTGCCATTCTGTGTTTCTTCCTCTTTCTCTGTGCCATGTTAAGTCAAGCCAACGAGAAAAACGAATAACAATTTAGTTCTTCAGAACAAATTGACGCGTGATGCAGACGAACTGAACTTTGATGTTAGACAACCACATGATAGGAGGATGTAATATGTATGAAAAACAGGACGGAAGAGATAACCAGAACTATGATGTGTAAACTAAGAAGAAGACATTTCACCAAATTAGAAGCAATGCAATGGAAGGTATACACCATATGAAAGATGCTACAAATATCGCTCTACCAAGTTAACAGTGTCTCATCATAAATGGCGTTTAAACTAATGTGAAGCAGTACAAGAAATAAATCATATGCAAGATGCAAACAACATCACACTACCATGTTAGAGGTCTCTCATCATTAGTGCTATTCCATATTCACAACATTGCATATTCACAGCTTATGATGTGTAAACTAAGGAAAAGGCATTTCAACAAATTAGAAGCAATGAAAGCTAGACACCATATGAAAGATGCAACGAATATCACTCTACCAAGTTAAAACTGTCTCGTGATAAGTGCCATTTCAACAAATTAGTAGTACAAGCTAGAAAAGAATGTGAGATGTAACCTATATCACACTCCGAAGTCAAACGTGTCTTATGATAAGTGATTGTTGCAAGTTACACAACAGTAGTAATTTGATGTAAGAACATGGTGTGATAGACTGATATTGTATGTTCTAGAAATAGGAACGCGTCTCTTATTCAAGTATAATGTGTAAAGTAAGCAGATGGAATTCAACAAAATTAGAAGCAATACAAGCTAGACATCACACATAACATGCAACCACATATAACAGTGCCAAGTTAGAGGGAGCACCGATGATGCTGCACTAGGGGAGACGTGCTCATCATAAACACAACTTTGTGGAGAGTCTATGCATGTGTTGTCTTGGAAATCATGTTGGGGTGTGGAGGAGTAGAAACTGTAGAGGCCCTCCGTTCGGAAGGAGCACCTTTATCCGCTGCCTTGCTAACTTCCTTCCGCTTTATTGATTTTTAATTGTCAAGTAAAACCGACAAGAAAAAGCAATAAAATTCTCTCTTCATAACTCATTCATGCATGATACTGACAATCACTACTTTGATGTAAGGCAAACACATGATACCAGGATGGAATATGTATGAAAAATAGGACGGCATGGCATGTTCACAACTGTTTGTGTAAACTAAGCGGAAACCATTCCAGCAAATAAGAAGCAATGCAAGCTAGACACCACATGAAAGATGCAACCAATATGAGTTTGCCAAGTTAAAAGTGTCCCATCATAAATGGAATTTCAAAAAATTAGAAGCAGTGCATGCTATAAATCATATGAAAGATGCAACTAATATCGCACTGCATATACTAAAGGTGTCTCGTCATATTGATTGATGCGGGATACAAAAAAAACAATAGTTTTATGTAAGGACATGCTTAATAGAAAGATGTACTATGTACTAAATATAGGAAGGCATGTCACATTAACAGGTATAATGTATAAGCTAAGTAGACTAGCACATGCAGTTTAACCAGATTGGAAGAATTACAATCTAGACACCATATGCAACATGCAACCACATATCATGCTGCCAAGTTAGAGCAAGCACCTGCGATGCTAATGTAGGGGAAATGATGTAATCAACTATAGAGCTACGTTCACTATCTTCATCTAGCATTTCTGTTTCTTGAGAATCATGTCGGGAGGCTGACGCTGCATTCTTTAAATGAGGAGTAGTCCCCTTGCCTGCATGCCTCGTCATAAGTGATTGATGAGTGATACACAAGAACATTAGTTTGATGTAAGAACATGGTTAATACACAGATGTACTAGTATGTACCAAAAACAGAAAGGCTTGTCATATTAAAAGGTATAATGTGTAAGCTAAGCAGATGCAATTTAACCAAATTGGACGCAATACAAGCTAGACATCCGGCTGGAGTGGTGAGCATGATCATCTAGGACCTGAGATCCTCGTGGGAAGCGGGCTGCTTCGCGACCATCGCAGATTTTTAGTTGGCTTCCAGGTGATGCCTATCTTTGCTGGGCTTGTCACTGGCTCGGCCAGTGCCTTGACTAGCTATTTGTCTTCTGGTGCTCACGGGATGGTGGTTCATGTAAAAACTATCTTTCCTTATCAGACCAACTTCGGCCTTTCGAATACAAGCTAGACACCATATGGAACATGCAACCACATATGACACCGCAAAGTTAAAGCAAGCAACTGGGATGGTGGTTCATTGCTAGCGAGGTCATCAACTCCAGAGCTATGTTTACCGTCTCCATCTGCTGACACTGCACCCTTTATAGCGCTGTAACGTGTCGTGCATACCCGCGAAGAAAGCTGGCGTGACTTCTCTCTTTTCTTTGCTGCTTCTCTTTCGGCAGACTCTGAAATACCCTTGCATAAAAACACAATAGTGAGAGTATGGTTTAAGTGTGTGTAGAACTAGTGCACTGTAAATTTAGCAGATAGCAGGTGACTGAAAAATAAATGACAGGAGACATATGATAGCTCTACAACATTGCATGGCAAACAAAATTAGATTCTACTCCGTATGATTTTGTAATATATGAGCACAGGAAATGCAGGTACTCCTCCAGCACACCACCATATGTGGTCATATCTAAGATAACAGTCGACTGAAAATAAATAGGTCAGCCGATTTTTTAATGAACCATCCGATCTATAAGGAACGGGCAGATGGCCTTCGTCTACCTCCCGCCAGTCACTGTTGACGATCTTTCTCGAACCACCAGCGACCACCGGCCCAGACCCTGCCTCCGCCGCCCCGCCCCCCCTTGACCTCACACCACCGCCATGCTTGGCAGCACCCCCAGGCCATCCCTTTAATCCCGGCCGACCTCTAGATCAGGCACCAGTAGCTCTAGGCCGAACACGTACCTAAGATACACACCAAGGCGTTGCTTCCCCGGCGTAATAGGCGTACTAGCGCCTGTTACGCTGGGGAATGCTTCCGTTAATTGGGAATCAACTGGCCAGAAATTGAAATTCAGGGGGCGACGGACCTCTAGCTAAGGTGAAATAGTATATGAGGAGAAACCTTGTGCATTGCGAGTTACTAGGAACATCTAGTATCAAGAAGAAGCGGTCAACTAGTGTCTTCTGTGGGATGAATACCGTGCAAGTAGAGACGTAAGATTTGCACGAATAAGGGAAGAGGAGTACCTTTTTCGGTTGCCGGTGTGGTCACCTCCACATGTCGTGCCGATCTTCTTCTTTTTACCGGGGAAACCGATGTTCTGGAGGGTGCAGGCTTGGACGAACCCATGGCCAAATTGTTAACTGTGTTGCTGTGGCCGTATGTCGGCGGAGGGGAAGCAGATCCGAGGCGGCGAAGGATGGCATAGCAGGAACAGCTCTAGTGCGGTGGAGGGTGGCGAAGTTGGAGCGGCAGCGGTGAGGCGCCGGACGTCGTGGTTGAACTGGCTCGGGTACGGACGGCTCGGCCTCAACTTCAACTACTAGACGTGGAGGGTGTTGCGAATGAGGTTGCGGTGGACGACGACGTCGGGGTATCGGCTCCGGCATGATGGAGGAGGGCGGAGGTTGATGGGTGGGATGGGGTGGCGGACGGAGGACGCCGGGGTTTCGCGGATGGTGGAGAGGTAGTTTTGGCGCCCACGGAGTACGAATGGGGAATTAGACGGGTGGGGGAACCATGTTTCGGTCTGGGACGCGCTTGTTTTTGGCTTTTTTGAACAGAAGATGGGACACGCTTGTTTGAAATTTGGGGAAAGTACAAACTTTGCCCCCCTCTTAAATTTTGGACCTACTGCGGGTCGGGGGTAGGATGGTAATCCCGGGTGTTCCAAATAATGGGCGGGAGCGATTTCGGCCGCGCGCATGTGTGCTTAGGCGGCCATTGTGTATGAATGTTTTTCGGAGGCGGTTGTGTGGCGTCTAGATGAGGCTACAAACCTACCCCAGTTTAGACCTTTGGACGTCGGGCCGGTAGGTTTCACGGGTCGGAGTTATTAGAAAAGTAATTTCCTTGTACTACCAAACATTGATCTGACGCGGTTTCGGGCGAGTAGAGGCTCTTTTGGCGCTTCGTTCAAAATTTTGCAACACAAGCATTCACGTTTAGAGTACTCTTGAACTATGAGGATTGACCTAAATAGACAACATTATATTTGACCTTGTATGTTTGAAAACCTCATTAAATTATCCGCTTCTTTTTGAAATTTTGACACTTGAAAATCCTATAACTACGATTATTTTGGAATGGAGGACCTAAATTTGAATCTATTTTGTACACGACTACATATGCTATTATGTACAAAATCAGAGCATCGATTGGTGCCCCCATAATTTAGGTATGGTTTACAAATGCCATGATATCAAATTCAAATAATTGAATGGACTTCATGTTGAATTCAACTTTTTTAAACCACCTTAAGTTGAATTCAAATGTATGCTAGTTCATAGGTAGCTATTTATAATGTTCATTGTGTAACTTTCGTATGTATAATGTGCTTTACACACACAACATGAACTATACTCACGTTTATATTCGATTGCTAAAGTGATGCATTGTCTGGAGTTCAAAATACTAACTATGTGGATCAATTGTGTTGAATAATAACATAGACATGCTCAAATTCAATAGAATCTAGATGTCTGATGGATCAATGACTGCTCCTTATGCGAATTGCAAATATCATGATCCCTTCCTAATATTTGGATACAATTTATATCTTTAATCAATGTGTACAGCAGTCTTTCACATGTAGTTTCACTCTCCATCGGTGGTCTCTCACACATGCTCACACACTCTCTCCCGAGGTGTCTTTCTCGCACACATGCTCTAGATATTACCCTCCCTCCCTCGCGTAACCATTTACAACTGTTTTCACTAACCTTTATCACAAGCACTCTTCCTCTCGCAAACATACACACGCACAATCCCCATCGACCGTTTCTATATACATGGACCTGCCTACATGTCTCATCTACGCACATTATCTTTAGGCCTGTCTCTCACGCATTGTCTCACACCTCTCTTCCTAATCGACGAGTATGATTCTAGCAGAGCATTCTGTAGGATGCCCCTTAAAGTTAGGTTGGATGAATAGTAATATCAAAGATAAAGGGGTTACCTTAGTCCGAGAACCTAGGGTTACAAATCCTAGTCGGCTTTGTCAGTGGACACGGAGTCCTTCACAATTCTGCTATCTTTGTCGTGTACGACTAGTCATCCATGGGTCTTCCTAAACGCGTCACGGGCCGACCAATGTGGCACAGGACGGAACCGAATGAAGGGCCTCACCTTGACCCACCGGACCTCACGCGGTGACACACCCTCTGCCCCCACGTCTCATTATCTTCTCACACCCACACATACCAACACAAACACCACACACACACAAAAAATTTCTCTTGGTGTCTCTATTCCCTCCCCCCTTGCATATACACACTCAAGGGAATGGAATCTCTCGTCATGACGTCATATTCATCTCTCTCTCTAGACCACTCTCATTTCTCGTGCTATCTCTCCCACGCCCCCCCGTCGGCCTCTCTATCCATGCCTCTCTCAAATAGGTAATACACACACATACCTCTCTAGGCCCCGCCAAATGCATCAACTACACATTCACACATGTTATATCACGTACCCCATTGATCTAAAAAGCCCTCTCTTCACGTTTATTTCGCATACAACATTCCTTTTGAATAAAGTGTGGCCAAAAAATTATTTTAGAGTTTCTACATATATATAACATTACAAAGTTATATGAAGGAGTACGAACGCTAATTTGCATTGCATGGTGCCCACAATGATATTTATTCCGCACTCTGAATTTGTATATTTTTATACTATATACAAAGTTAGTCATAATAAAGAGAAACGAAGAGCATCTCTCTCTCCATCTCATACCCCCCCTGTACGCCCCTTTCACGTATGCACACAAAACTATCTCCAGGTCCTCTTAAAGTAAGCCCCCAGAAAATTCACGCATGTTTCATCTTTCTCTCGCGATATCTGCAATGACGATCATTGTATTTGAAGCGAAAGCACGATACACACATTGGACTTTAGAATCCACTCATTAAGGTCACCATTTACGTTTAGTGGTTATTATACAGTCACGGGCTCACCGTACAACTCTGTATTTGCTCATGACATGACTAGTTGACCAGTTAAACTGTCCACGTGGCACCTCTAGTGTTGCATCACATTATCTCACTACCATCGTGCCCACCTGTCGACTTGTATCTACTCTACATCTACACTCTTATAAAATACATAAAATACACTCTTATAAAAAACAGAGTTGGAGATGATGGTGTGCCTGCCATCCTGCAATATAGGTCATCCGATTTATATCCGACGGATTGGAAAGAAACTATGGCAATTTTGCAAAAAGGTACCCACACACCTCTCCACATTTGCAAATGAGGCCTTCCCTCGTTCATCCTTTTCTCTCACAAGATAAACAAGTCATACAAATGCATCTTAATGTTACGTGCAACGCACGGGCATCTTGCTAATAAGAATGAAAACAAACGAAAAAATATTTGGACGGTGGTTCGAAGTCATGACCGCGGGCACAGCGGACAAGGTGCCCTTGTATTGGTATGCTGAGCCGTCTGTTTTAACACACAGGAGCTGGTGTGGTGATTATACACACACGCACGCATGCACACGAACTGCATCCACGCAACGCTCACACAAACACATGCACCCACGCACGCACGCAACACTCACACGTACGCACACAGCCACGCATGCATGCAACACTCACACGCACACACGCACGCATGCATGCACAGTTGCACACACCAGTACACCACACGACCAAAACACACTCTCACGCTCAAGTGCTCAACCTACACGTGCATGCGCACACATCAGGCCCTGACAGACACATACACAACCAGGTGATTCCCGCGCACAGGTTGGAGCCTTGTCGCGCCTGCGTAAATTTGTGTTTATCTGACCTTTTCCCTATGCGAACTGACAGGTAGGACCCACAAGGAACATGGTCTATTTAACTAGTCAACATGGCGCCACGCAGACTATTTGGCCGGTCAACAGAGTGCAATCCTATGCTGAACCGTGAGCAAGTGACCTTATAATCACCGCAAAGCGTATATAGTGACCGTAATCAGCTTATTCTGAAGTTCGGTGACCGTATTACGCTTTTCTCTCTGTAGGCCCTCCAAAACTACATGTCTACACGTTCTCACATGTTACAGCACTACTACTACACTCTAACACAATAAATCATATGTGTTTTTAGTTTTACTAGATATCATATTGTTACTTATAATTATTCAATTTGCATACATTAAAATTGCCTTTGAAATGTATGGCTAGTATCATCTACCGCACGGGAAAAATCCCACCCTTTCCTGTTTAATCGGATTTGTATCGATGGATCATGCGAAACAACAAAACTATAGTACTATACAGTACAAGTGACAGTTCACTGGGCCGTCGTGTCGTCTACTCCTTCGTTGCAAGAGTGGAGCGCTTGCTTTCATAAATCTTATAGTCCCTTTCGCCGACATGTGGGGCATCAAGCTACCGGGTCCACGTGCCATACCAGAATACAGTGCAGAGCAGCCGGGGTGAAGCACCCCAGTCATGGCGCCGGTGTAGTAATGAGCAATGAGGCGTCAAATCAAAAAGCTTTACCTTTCCCGCAGTTAAGCTGGAGGGATGAAGCAACCATCATTTCACTCATTGTTGAATCCGCTTCTCCCTCATCTTCTTCAACTTAACCACGTGTTGCTTCTGCCCTTGTTCTGCCTCATGTGGGACGCGGATCGGCTTGCTAAAGCACTGACACGTGGGACCGCATGTTAGCAAACCGCCAGGACAGCGTCCTCCAAAAATAAGAAACCTCCCCGCCCATCTGCGCGGCAAAATCACCTCCTTTTTACTAATCTTGATTCTCCAATTTTTTAGATCAATATAATTGAGATTTGTATAGATTGCACACAGGAGCAAAACCAAGTGGTACGGTTAAGGGCATCCACAATGTGTAGCCAAATGTGAAAATAGCTTTTGGCATCGTGGGAACCATTATGGACAGTGTTGCCAAATCCAAAAAGATGGAACCGAAGCTCCCTGATTGATTGATTGAAGGAATAGAAAAATGCAACGCCTCTCCTCTTTCTCCCATGCTTGGACGCATGTAGTACAGTATAGAGCACAGAGTCTACTCCCCTGTCCCTTCTATCACAAATCACAAAGCAGTGAGGCGTCAAATCACAAAAGCACAGACGAAGCAACCATCATTTCACTCTTTGCTGACTCCGCTTCTCCATCGTCTTCTTCGAGAAACCATCTCACCGCACTAGTACTCCTAGTAGTACTAGTCCTTTAGTTCAACGGACTTCCTGGATGCAAATAAGGCGGTTGTCTCGGCTTGCAGGTGGCACTTGCGAACGACTTACCGTGGTCTCCCTCAATGGTGTTCTCTGTCGAACTCACTTCGCCAAACCACAAATAAAAAGATATTGTCGACGTCACTGCAATGGGGAAGGAAGTCAAATATAGTTACTACCTCCATTTTTTTGTACACAAGGCCAATATATCAAAATTAAAATTTGCAAAGGGTCACTAACACTAATCGAGGCAAAATTGATGGGTTTAGCAACCAGGGACATTAATATCCTCTACATGCATGCGGAAGTGAGAAGGTTGGTTTGCATGGCGCTGCATTAATCATGCGATGAGGAGTGGGATGGTTAGCTCTTTGGTCTTTGGAGAAAAAAATACGCATTAATTGACACGTGAAACGAGGATCTATATCAATTAAATCCCGCGAAGGAAAACCCCGCCTTTCTTTTTTAACACTAGTACTCCTAGTACGTACATATTTATCCTGTTTGGGTCTAGGCCTTGCATTGCCAAACTTCGCCACACATTTTTTCCAGGCTTGCCTAAAGTTTTCAAAATGAGAAGGAGGTACACTTGCGCACGGCTGTCGCGGTCGCACCGCACCCTCACACGGTCGCTCCTGCACGCCGCGGTCGCACCGCACCCTCACATAGTCGCTCCTGCACGCTGCAAACTCAACCAAGGGAACATACCCTCACTGACACGTGTTGTCGCATGTGAGCAAACCAAACTCAGCCATCCTATTGCTGACACATAATTTTCGTTCATAGAGTATGTTTATCCAACCACATGTTGGGGAGTATCCGCACGGCCCCTGCGGTGGTCTATTGGGGAAGAAGAAGAGGTGAGGAAGAAGGAAAGAAGGGTTAGGAGATGTAGGATATTCATCCAACCACCTGAAATGGTAGACTGACACAAGTCAGGCGACTTGCGTAACAAATATAAGTTTTTACATAGCAAAAGATCCATGAAAACAACAACATAAAGAAAAAATATCACTGCTCGCGGAAAGAGGTGACCTCGTCGTCTTTGGCTGCCGGTGCGAATAAGCCGTAGCTGCCGACATGTGTCTCTGCACCGTGGTTGTCCTCGGCCTCCAGCTACTCGTTCAAGCGGAGCATGCGGGCGCTCTGCACAAGCGAGAGCACAACTCGTGTCAAGTCGAGGACGTCCGGTTCCGCCTGCAGGAGGGCCTCGATGGTAGCGGCATACGCACGCTCCGCGTCGAGTCGAGCCTCCGCCGCCCGGTTCAAGTCCAGGATGTCCAGTTCCGCCTGCAGGAGGGCATCGATGAGAGCGGCATCCGCGTGCTCTGCGTCGAGTCGAGCCTCCGCCGCCCGGTTCAAGGACAGGACATCCAGTTCCGCCTGCAGGAGGGCCTCGGTGGCAGCGGCATCCGCGCGCTCCGCCTCAAGTTGAGCCTCCACCGCCCGGTTCACATCCACGACATCCGGTTCTGCCTGCATGAGAGCCTCGATGGCAGCGGCATGCGCGTGCTCCGCGTCAAGTTGAGCATCTGCTTCTCGGTCCTCCTTTAGCATCGCCATGTTGAACCGCTGGTCCGCCTGCACCATGGGGGACTCGGACGCCGGCACGAAGTCGACGTCCATTGTCTCATACCCATCGGGGGCCTTCTGCGCAGCGACCTCCGCCATGAACATTGGATCGGCTTCCTCCTCCTTGTAGCTTGGCTCCAGAGAACTCGGGGATTGGCCCGCTGCAAACCGAGCTTGGGAATGGAGGTCTGTGGTGCTGACCGCCACCGCGATTTCTACGCGGCGCTCCGGCGTCAGCATCTTGTAGTAAGTGATCTTGCGGCGCACCATGGCTTTCCGGCGAACTAGGGGACGCTTGATGCGGGCTAGGGGATCGAAAGGTGGGGGAATGGGCTGGAGATTTGGTGTGGTTTTAGGGCAGTGGTTGGCGTAGGCCGAGCAGCGAAGGTTCTGGTGTGAATAGTGGTTCCGATGACGACCGGTCAATCGGTTTTGACTGTACATCGCTCTTGTCGCGTTCGCGTTGCAGCCCGGCAAGCTAGACCCTCCACGTCGCTCACCGAATGGAACATGCTTCGTCTTGCGTTTTCGCTCGCTTGTTGGACCGCAGTTGAGAGCAAACCGATGTCCGTCCCCCTCCCCCGCCCGCGTCATTTATTATACTTCCACTCCCTCCATTTTATGCGGAGTAAATAAAAACAAAGGGAGTATACTACGGATGAGGATCCCCTGACGTGGCCGAACCCGTCGAGTAACTGACATGTGGGGCCTAGCAAATATGGGGTCCGCCAGTAAGTGACTGAAAGGGAGGGTAAGGCAGGGATACCTACGTCTGAGGATCCACTTCCACTACTACTCCCTCCTTCCATTTACTATACAGGGCCTAATGCATTTTTCAAGGCTAACTTTAACCAAATGTTAGAGTAATAATATATGACATGCAACTTACACAAAGCATACGGTGAAATTCGTATGTGAAAGGAGTTTCCAATGATATAATTTTCACATTATACATCTCATGTACTATTAATCTTGTCAATAGTCAAATTGGAAACCATCTCGAGTACAAATCTAGGAGTACGTACGAATCTAACAATATTGATTGGGCGTTGTTGAATGTTGATACCTTCTTGATCAAAGTAGAGATACTTTGAGTAAACATAAAACCTATATGTAAACTAGAAAGGATAGGAGGGAGTATATTGTATGTTCAAAAATGAAACAAACATTGAATACCCTTTATATATGATTTACGGATGCTATGGTCACCGGTTCAAAATTTTGAATCCGCCTTAGGTATCACATGCCCCTACTCGTTCCCTCTCGATTTCATCTCGGGGTCCGGAGATCTATTGAAAGAGGACTAGGGTGGGTACATGCGAATGATACTCGGCGGAATGTTCAAATGAGGCATGCGGGAGGATGGACTCGACTAGAGGGCGACATGATCGATGGAGAAGAGGGTTGGAGAGGAATTAGAAATAAGCAAATGCCACATGATTATACTTGAACAGCTCAAATAAACAATAAGTTGTCTTGCTTGGCCTACATAGTGAAAGGCCTAATGCGCAACATGGAGCACTTACGCTCGAATATGACCGGGAAAATAGGGAAACCGACATGTGGGGTCACACCTGTCGGGACGATGTAGCGCAGACTAGTCCAATGGAGGAGCTGGCCCACGACCTCCTCGCCACCGATAACCGTTTATGTGGGTCGTTGGGGCCAACAACGGGGCGCAGCTCCAGCACCACCTCTGGACACAGCGACCGCGGTGAGCGACACGCTCATATCGTCGCTAGACACGGTCGGTGCCGAGGGTGGCGTTAGTGCTGTGGCACGACCAACAGTATGTTTGGTTTGTGCCCAAGGTTGCCCCATCAAAGCATTGGTAGCCAGAATTTTGGTTGAGGTATTGGTTGCCCATGATTTGGCCGACATTTGCAAGAAAAATAAACTAGAGTTGGCTAGAGTTCATTGGCATGCCAAAAAAATGGCAACCATCCAAACAAAGACCAATCTTTGGGTCATGACCAAAATTTTGGTTGAGGTATTGGTTGCCCATGATTTGGCCGACATTGGCAAGAAAAATGAACTAGAGTTGGCTAGAGTTCATTGGCATGCCAAAAAAATGGCAACCATCCAAACACAGACCAATCTTTGGGTCATGACCAAAATTTTGGTAAGGTGCACTTTGGCCACAATCCAAACACACCCCAACACCCGGCTCGTCGAGGATGCACGGGGTGCCGCGACGCGTCCGCCGAGTTGTGTAGCGCGGCCAACTGCATCCTCTGGACCTGAGACCATGCCGGGTCGTCTTGCTTTTTCAATGACATGCGGGGATCACATGTGAGCAAAGGGCATCTCCAACGTTGCCACGACCGCAGCTGACTACCCTGGCACACCAAAATCCTTCTCCCTCGCGCTGTCGCGGGGTGCATTCCGAGCCAGCGCCAGCTGCCCGCATTCATGATGTCCGTTCGTATGTCATCGTTTAGAGCTTGGTGCCCGAGGAACCAACTCCGGCGACTTAATGATGCACCCGAGCGCTTGTCCTCACTGGAATGCGCTACTTAAAGCGGCAACGCCCAGCTAACCTCCACACCATAGCGCATCATCCTCCTACCTGGCACCACATCTGCCATGACCGCAAGTGCGAACGCTCTGCGGGAGAGCTTGTCTTCGGGGATGAAGCTCGAGGTCGCCGCCCTCGCTCAAGTCGCCTCTCGCGACGCAATAGCGGCGTAGCCGGACGCGGACGCGACCGCACAAGCGGTGGCCACGCTGGCGGCCGACGACAGGAGCACCATCAGCCACGTGTCCTACTTCCCGCCGTCCAATGTCCGGCACCGCCGAGGTCGGGGACTCCTCCGAGGATGAGTAGGGCATGGGAGGCGGCAGGGCATGGTGTGCCAACTGGCTGGTCCGTCTCCCATGTTCTACTTTTCCTCACCGGAGACCGCACCTTCACTTCACGGGTCTTGAACCCCGCCCCCGTAGATAGAGATTGCAGATGGAGGACGTCGGTTGCTGCCATAGAATAGGTTTAGGGTCGGGTTTCTTTGATTTTTCTGTCATATAAAAGTTCAAAATGTAATGAAAATCTGCCGTGTTTCCATTAATCTCGGCCGGTGTATATGAACTTTCACAATAATATACATATTGTAGGAGTACTAGCAAGATACCCATGCATTGCACGAAAGATCAAGATCTTGTGGGAGAAAATGATGAACGAGGGAAAGCCTTATCTTCAAATGTGGAGAGGAGTGCGGGTAAATTGTCATAGTTTCCTTCCTATCCGTTAGATATAGATCGGGCGGCCTATGTTGCAGGATGACAGGCACACCATCATCACCAACTCTGCTTTTTATTGAACCGAGACAAATCTAACATGCGAAGTAAAATAAACACATAGGGCCTATACATACACAAATTATCTTAGGCACTCCAATAGTACGTCCACTACACATTCACGCATTTCACATCTTTCTACATCTACGGGAACCTACGAAAGGGTTAACGTAAATTGCCTCTCTCTCTCCTCCCCTGATTTTCATGGTGGGGGGCCCCCCCCCCCCCCCCCAATCTCCAATCAACATATCACATGTTTCACATTATGTTAATTACATAACTGGGATTACGTAGGTGTAGCATTACTCGTCCTAAAAAACCCAACTAAGCCAACCTCCCAGCATATCACGCGGGAAAAGACCTGGCCGCGCCGTTTTAGTC
>NC_041391.1:617793586-617804963 GCF_002162155.2 Triticum dicoccoides
CAAAAATTTCCCCCAAATCCGATTCAACCGCCCTTCGGCCAACTAGCCAATAATAATCCCCAAACGTCCCTCCCGCCCGTCCCCCTCCACTCCATTCGCTCCGCCAAAGCCGCCCTCCCCGCCGCGCTGATACGTCGGCGCCGCGGTTCGTCGAGAGGACGCATGGCGATCCTCTCGCTCCCATAGTACGCTCTCGTAGATTGTCGTCCTCTAGCCGCACCGCCACCTCTGGCTACGTTCTTGTGGAGGCACACGGCGGCCAGCGCCGCCACCACTGGCGATGTTCGTGTGGAGACGCACGGCGGTAAGCTTCTCCCACGGTACGCGCATTCTAGACTGAGCCCCCGTTCTTGTCGGTGTAGCGATGAATGTTAGCTGATAGACGCTGTTAATCTCACTGTTTGCCGATGTAGTTTACTGTTAATATGCTCTGCTTAAGAAGCTTCCTTACCCTGTTCTGCACTCAATCTGCTTAGCTGAGATGGCATGCCAAGGCTGATTAGTTGCTAAAATATCCTGCCATATATTTATTGTGACGTAGATTGCCATGGTCTAGTAGCCATTCTGTTAGGTGAAATAGCTCTACACCGTTTTATACTCGATCTTTGTTGCTGCGATGGCCTTCGATAGTTCGATGGCTGTGTGCTCGGCCTCATTGACTGCTGAAACAGCCTGCCGTAATTTAGCACTCAAATTTGTTTGCTGAATTATCTTTACATATATTTCGTTACTTAGAACTGCTTGTCCAAATATCTTGCCATAGCTTTAGACATCGACCTAGGTTTTTTTTGGACTTCATAAAAAACATATATGTTTTTCCTATAATATCTAGTAGAAGAACTAATTTGTATGTCTAACAGATGGACAAGACTTGGATAACTTCTGCTCGAAGATTCTCCACTGCATTTGTCGAGGGGGTTGAAAACTTCATGAACTTTATCAGAGCTGAGTACGGTGGTCCAAAATCAGATGTGCTCTGCCCGTGTAGCAGTTGTATGAATTCAGTTACAAGACCCCAGTCAACTGTGCAAAATCATCTACACTTGTATGGGGTGTCGGTTACATATACTAGGTGGGTTCATCATGGTGAAGCTGTGAACGTCAATGTTATTGACTACGTGGAAGCTAAAGATCAGCATCTTGATCTGCCTGATGCTCAGGTGGAAGAGGAGGAAGAGGTGGTGGTGGCGGAGCCAGTGAGTTTGACCAACATTGAAACAATGCTACGAAATGATCGTGCATTCCGTGAACTTTCACCTGCAGAAGAAAAATGGTGGGCCCGCATGTTGGAACAATGCAACGTTGCTATCACCCCAGGAAATAAGCTGTCAGTATTCTCAGCTATGGTCACCTTTCTTCAGGTGAAGACATCTGAGCGGATGACCAACAAATCATTCGATGCGATGTTGGCTGCTTTCGGCAAATCTTTCCCAGATGCGTCTAAAATGCCACACACCTACAGAAAAATGAAGAATTTCCTTCGTGCAGTTGGAATTGGATATGATATGATCCATGTTTGTAAGAATAATTGTGTTCTGTTCCGGAAGGATTATGCCAACTTAAGTGAATGCCCGAAATGCAAATCATCAAGATGGAAAGATGGTGATGCTGTGAAGAGGATTCGTCATAATGTTCTGAGACATTTTCCAATTACACCAAGATTGCAGAGGTTGTTTCATGATGCTGAAACAAGAGAGGATGTACTGTGGCATTCTAGGAACCAGGAGTACAGAGATCAGAATATAATGAGCCATCCATAGTGGAAAAGCTTCAATGATAAACACAAAAAGTTTGCTGCTGACCCGAGAAACATTAGACTTGGCTTAGCTTCAGATAGATTTAACCCATTTGGCCACCAGAGCGCCACATATAGCATGTGGCCAGTGCTTGTTATCCCTTACAACATGCCTCCAAATGTCTGCACCAAAGAATCAGACTACATGATGGCCTTGCTCATCCCAGGTCCAAAAAGTCCTGGAAAGGATTTTGATTTGTTCATGGAGCCTCTTGTGGAGGAACTTCAACAACTATGGAAGGGTGTTCTCACTGAGACCTATATAGCAGCCCACTAGCTGATTTCTTTCTGCGTGCTGTTATAATTTGGTGCATCCATGATTATCCGGCTTTGGGCATTATGTCAGGGCGAACGACACATGGTTACAATGCATGTGTTCGCTGTGACAGGAATCCGCTGTCATATGCAAGACTTAGCAAGATCTATTACATTGGACACCGTCGTTTCCTTGCCAAGGACAAGCCGCATCCAAGAAAATACCGAAGACATGTGTTCAATGCAAAGCATGAAAACCGTGATGCGCCAAAGAGGCTCACCACCGATGAGTTGCAAGTGGAATTAGAGAAGGTCAGGCATATTACACCAGGAAACCATCATGGTAATGGTAGCGGGAAAAGGAAGTGTGGCAGGCCAGAAGATAGATTATTGTTTACCCGCAGGTCCACTTTGTGGGACTTGGAGTGTTGGAAAGATTTGGATCTTCAGCATAATCTTGATGTGATGCACATCGATAAAAATATATGTGACAACAATATCGGCACACTTCTTAATATTGAAGGAAAGACGAAAGATACCTTAAAATCTAGGATTGATTTGACACACCTGGGTATCAGAAAGGATTTGCAGGTGCAAGATGAAGGTAAACCATGGTATATGGCACTAGCTGTGTACGTCTTGGACAAGGTAAAAAGAAAAGAATTCTGTGAGGTCCTGTCACGTGTGAGATTCCCACATGGATTTGCTTCCAACCCTGAAAGGAGAGTTAGTGCAGATGGAAACAAGGTACAAGGGTTGAAAACTCATGACTGCCACGTCCTACTTCAATGGGTTTTACCTGTTATCCTTAGAGGATTGGGCCGCCCTGACTTATACAGAGCAATTGTAGAGTTGGGACAATTCTTTAGGGAACTCTACAGTAGAAATATCAGGATATATGCTTTGGAGCGTCTTAGAGACAAGATACCAACTATCCTATGCGACCTTGAGAAGATATATCCTCTAGCCTTCTTTGATGTGATGGTGCATTTGGTTGTTCATCTACCTGATGAGGCACTACTTAGAGGTCCAGTACAGTATGGTTGGTTGTACCCTATTGAAAGGCGGCTAGGCACTTTCAAGGGCTATGTTAGGAACAGAGCTAGACCCGAGGGTTCCATTGTAGAGGCCTATATTACTACAGAAGCGTTGACATTCTGCTCAAAATACATAGAAACATGTGATCATCTTAGCAAAGAGGTGGGTGAAGACAATCCCGGGCTCAATGTTTTCGATTATTCTGTTCGAGTTACAGGGAAGAGTGGACAAGAGGACAAACCTAAAGATTTGGACAAAATGGTTTGGTATGTGTTGAATAACTGTCCTGAGATACTACCTTATATCAAGTAAGTGCAGTACTACAGTTTATACATCCTTATCAACTAAACTTACAGCACATTCTTATATATTTAGATGTTTGACACGATCACTATGTTGTGCAGCATCTACAAAGAGGAGTTACTGCCGCAAAATCCAAGAAACATTGACAAACTGGTTATGGCAGGATTTGCGAAATGGTTCAAGAACCATGTAAGCTTTTGAAGTGCACTGTCTGTTTTTTTAATATATTGAGTACATAATATGATCAGCTTGTCTATTTTCTAACCATAGGTGTAGGACCTTGAAGTATGTCTAGAGGGGGGGGGGGTGATTAGACTACTTGACCAATAAAAACTTAACCTTTTCCCAATTTTAGAGTTTGGCAGATTTTAGCTATTTTAGGACAAGTCAAGAAATCATCACACAATTCAAGCAAGCATGCAAAGAGTGTATAGGCAGCAGAAATTAAAGCATGCAACTTGCAAGAAAGTAAAGGGAAGGGTTTGGAGGATTCAAACGCAATTGGAGACACGGACGTTTTTGGCATGGTTCCGATAGGTGGTGCTATCGTACATCCAAGTTGATGGAGACTTCAACCCACGAAGGGTAACGGCTGCACGAGTCCACGGAGGGCTCCACCCACGAAGGGTCCACGAAGAAGCAACCTTGTCTATCCCACCATGGCCGTCGCCCACGAAGGACTTGCCTCACTAGCGGTAGATCTTCACGAAGTAGGCGATCTCCTTGCCCTTACAAACTCCTTGGTTCAACTCCACAATCTTGTCGGAGGCTCCCAAGTGACACCTAGCCAATCTAGGAGACACCACTCTCCAAGAAGTAACAAATGGTGCGTTGATGATGAACTCCTTGCTCTTGTGCTTCAAATGATAGTCTCCCCAACACTCAACTCTCTCTCATAGGATTTGGATCTGGTGGAGGGTTTGAGTGGAAAGCAACTTGGGGAAGGCTAGAGATCAAGATTCATATGGTAGGAATGGAATATCTTGGCCTCAACACATGAGTAGGTGGTTCTCTCTCAGAAATGGTAAGTTGGAAGTGTAGGTTCGTTCTGATGGGTCTCTCCAAGAATGAAGAGGAGGTGGAGGGGTATATATAGCCTCCACACAAAATCTAACCGTTACACACAATTTACCAAACTCGGTGGGACCGAATCGTTAAACTCGGTCGAACCGATTTAGTAAACCTAGTGACCATTAGTGATTTTCGGTGGGACTGACATGCATCTCGGTGAGGCTGATTCGGTTAGGGTTAGGGCATAACGTAATCTCGGTGAGACCAATTACACAAACTCGGTGAGACCGATTTGGTAATAAGCTTTCCAGAGAGTTGGTCAGGTAAACTCGGTGGGACCGATTTGCTCTTTTCGGTGAGACCGAAATGTTACAAAAAGGAAACAGAGAGTGCACATTGCAATCTCCGTGGGACCGATCGCTCACTTCGGTTAGACCGAAATTTTACGAAGGGAAACAGAGAGATTGCAACCCCATCTCGGTGAGACCGATATCCCTATCGGTAAGACCGATTTGCTTAGGGTTTGTGGCAGTGGCTATGACTTTTGGAATCGGTGGCACCGGATAGAAAGAATCGGTGTGACCGATTTTGGCTTTAGGTTTAGGTCATTTGTGGATGTGGGAAAGTAGTTGAGGGTTTTGGAGCATATCACTAAGCACATGAAGCAAGAGGCTCATTAAGCAACACCTCATCCCTTCTTGATAGTATTGGCTTTTCCTATAGACTCATTGTGATCTTGGATCACTAAAATGTAAAATGAAGAGTCTTGAGCTTTTGAGCTTGAGCCAATCCTTTGTCCTTAGTATTTTGAGGGATCCACTTTCATCATCCATGCCATGCCATTCATTGAGCTTTCCTGAAATAATAGTCTTGGAATAGCATTAGCTCAATGAGCTATATGTTGTTATGAATTACCAAAACCACCTAGGGATAGTTGCACTTTCAATCTCCCCCTTTTTGGTAATTGATGACAACATATAGATCAAAGCTTTGACAAATGATAATAAAATTTAAATAACATCGTCGCTTTGAGAAGTATGTGATAAGCAAGAGCTCCCCCTAAATTTTGGCATAGTTTTAGATTTGCTTTGGACTGCAAATGCACAATGAATTAGGCTCATGGGTTACTCTTCCATGTCACATACATCTTGGTGGAGCACTCAAAATATTAAACAATGAACACATGCACTCATCACCAAGCATAGTGAGTGATCACATAAGATAGATAGGATAATATCAAGCATGCATAAGTGTAGCTTATGATCAAACACATGATCATCAATGTCTCACAAGCATAGTATCTCAACCAAAAGCAAACAAAGATTGAGAAAACCACCAAATAAAGCAAGAGAGAACAAAAGCAACACTCTCTCTCTCTCGAAGCCTATAATCTATACATTTTTCTCCCCCTTTGGCAACAAGTTACCAAAAAGTTCATAGAACATGCGTAGTGCTAGATCGACTCTCAGGCTTGATCTTCTAGTGGTGGTGTAGAGATGGCTCCTTGGATGAAGGCTTCAGTTGAAGTGGATGGAGCTGGAGGAGTTGGTGCTGGAGCTGGTTGCACTGGAACTATAGGGGAAGTAGCTGGTGCTGAAGTTGTTGCTCTAGTGTCTGTCACTGGCACTGCAACTGACCTCTGGGCTCTGGGCACTCTGGCAAACACATTGGTGGTAGTCTTGCCCTTCCTCTCTTGCATGTCATCCTGCAGCTGCTCCACAACTGACTGAATCTCAGTTACCTTGACATCTAGATCATAGAATTTTTGTTCCATGATTCTTTCCAAGCTCTCCTGGTTTTGAGTTAGGGTGGCCAACCCCTTCTCAATCCTCAGAGACGATGCTATCAAGTAACCAAGCTTCTCCTGTTTGGTTTTCAAGAAATATTCAGATGCCTCCTCTTGAGTTGGCATCTTGGTAGCCTTCTCCCTCTTTGCCTTCGCCTTCTTCTCCTGAGCTTGAACTGATTGTGGATCATCTTCATTCATGACAACCTCATTGTCCTCAAAGTCTGGATAAAGTGGAAAGTGTTCCTTATCCAACTGATATTTTCCTGTGCCCATCTTTGAGTTTATCAATTCTTGAATCTGAGGTGCGTATCCACAGCTCCTCTTCTGATCTGCTGCAGTCCTCTTGATTGTTTCAATGATCAGGCTCATGACTTTGAACTTCTGTGGCACATCAAACACATGCAACATGTTGATGGCATGCCCTCTGATCATGTTATGGTCACCAGACTTGGGCAACGGAGTGTGCCTCAGAATCCAATTTATGGTTGGCAACCCTGATAGCAGAAAGTGAACTGATCCAAACTTGTGAGTCTCTAATGCCTTGTCTGGAATTTCCTTGTACATGTGAGCCATTGAATTGTGACCCAACTTCTTCTTTGCATAAATGTCTAGGTCATCCTCATTCTCCTAGGGGGCATTGATCAGACTTGCCCATTCTTCAATAGTGGACTGGTACCTTGTACCTTCAGACATCCAAACTATTCTTCCATCTGGGTAAAAGTGTGCTGTGGAGTAGAACTGCATGATAAGCTCATCATTCCAGTTGGTGAACTTTTGTCCAACAAAATCTACAACTCCACAAGCAACAAAGTTGTCTTGCACTCCAGGATAGTGTTGTTCATTTTCCTTGATGAATTTCCAGTCAACCCACCTCATGTCACAGACTATGGGCTTCTTGTCCAACAGAATTGTTTCATAGAAGTCCTGATGTTCCTTTGTGTGGAACCTGTAGTCAACAGCAGTTCTTCTTCTTGAAGCATATGGATCTTCCATTCTCCACAGTCTCAGCCCTGAATCGTTCCTGATTCTCATGTCCTCAGCCACAGGATGGGCATCATTATGGTCTGGTATCTTGGGCTTGAGCTTTCTTAGAACCTGTCCTTCTTCTTCTGAATCTTCAGCAACATTGGGCACTGGGGCCTTGTTCTTCTCAGCAGCTGGAATACTCCTAGTATTCCTCTTTGGAACTTGCTTGGCCTTGGAGGCAGCTTTGGGTGATTCCTTGGGCTTGGATGTTGCAGCCCCTGATCTGATTGCATCTCCCATAAGCTTAGATTCCTTTGGAGCTGGTGCAGCAAGCTCTTTCTCTTCCATCATGGAAGGTTGACCAACAATTTTGGCCATGGTCTTCTTGACCCTTTCCTTCCTCTTCTTTCCTTCAGCAGCTGGCTCTTTGGGATCAGGCCTTTTAGGCAGTTGAGTTGTGTCACGCCCAATATGCGACCCTATCCAAAAGGAACTCGAAGGTCCCACCAAGGATAGACCCGCATATTGAAACGCTTTTGCAAGGTGGATATCATTACATCAACATTACATAATAGATGGGGATACATACAGAAGGCATACAATGCCACACAAATACAACATCATCATACATAAGATCAACATCCGACTATGGATGAAACACAAACAGAAGCTCAAACGACATCCACCCTGCTAGCCCAGGCTGCCGACCTGGAACCTATCCCCTGATCGAAGAAGCAGAAGAAGAACTCAATGCAAGCAAGCATCGCTCTCGCGTCATGACCATCGCAAAACCTGTACCTGCAACTGTTGTTGTAGTAATCTATGAGCCACGAGGACTCAGCAATCCCATTACCATGGGTATCAAGACTAGCAAAGCTTAATGGGAAAGGAAGGGGTAAAGTGGTGAGGTTGCAGCAGCGGCTAAGCATATATGGTGGCTAACATACGCAAATAAGAGCGAGAAGAGAGCAAGCGGAATGGTCATGAAGCTAGCAATGCTCAAGAGGTGATCCTGAACTCCTACTTATGTCAAACATAACACAGAAACCGTGTTCACTTCCCGGACTCCGCCGAGAAGAGACCATCATGGCTACACACACGGTTGATGCGTTTTAGTTTGAATCTGGTGTCAAGTTATCTACAACCGGACATTAACAAATTCCCATCTGCCTATAACCGCAGGCACGGCTTTCGAAAGATTATACCCTGCAGGGGTGTCCCAACTTAGCCCATGATAAGCTCTCGCGATCAACGAAGGATATACCTTCTCCTAGGAAGACCCGATCAGACTCGGAATCCCGGTTTACAAGACATTTCGACGATGGTAAAACAAGACCAGCAAAGCCGCCCGATGCGCTGACAATCCCGATAGGAGCTGCACATATCTCGTTCTCATGGCAACACCGGATAAGCGAAGCGTACAGGAACCGACGTAACCCAAGTTGCCAAGGGATGGCCCCGCACGGTGCTCTAGTTTGGACCAACACTTAGACAAGCATTGGCCCAGGGGGGGCTGTAATAAATATGACCCTCGGGTTAATTACTCCCAAGGGAAATGTAGGTGGTGGTGAGGCAAATGGTAAAACCAAGGTTGGGCCTTGCTGGAGGAGTTTTATTCAAAGCGAACTGTCAAGGGGGTCCCATAAATCACCCAGCCGCGTAAGGAACGCAAAATCCAGGAACATAACACCGGTATGACGGAAACTAGGGCGGCAAGAGTGGAACAAAACACTAGGCAAAAGGCCGAGTCTTCCACCCTTTACCAAGTATATAGATGCATTAATAATAATATAAGAGATATTGTGATATCCCAACAAAATCCTGTCCACCATGGAGCAATCTTCAACTTCATCTGCAACTAGCAACGCTATAAGAGGGCTGAGCAAAGCGGTAACATAGCCAAGCAACGGTTTGCTAGGAAGGGTGTCAAAGGTTAGAGGTTCATGGCAATTTGGGAGGCTTGAAGAGCAAATGATAGGTAACGCAACATAGCGATAGGACGAAGCAACTAGCATAGCAATGATAGTAGTGAGATCCAGGGTAGCGGTCGTCTTGCCTGAAATCCCGCAAGGAAGAAGAACGAGTCCATGAAGAAGACGAACAGATGAAGCCGAACCAAGCGTAGATAAACGAATCCTCACGATCGCAACGAAACGGGAACTAACAAGAAGAAGCACACAACATGGTAAACACACCACACATGAACAAGGCATGATGCACAACAAGCATGATGCAAGACAAGACTACATGAAGATACTCATGGCAAGAGATGAAGCAAACAAGAGCAACACATCAAGGCAAGTTTAAATGAGGCCGGAAACAACATATAACAATTCCGGTAAGTCCTCATAAGAAAATTTCGAAATTGGTCCAGATCTGAATAAACCTTATTTTCAAGTTGTTAAACATCAAGTTAAGATACACCAAGATGATCTACATGAGATTCTAGTCAAGTTACATATCAAGTTCATTTAAATCGGAGCTCTAGAAGATATGAGCAAAACAAGTTAAACATGGCATTGATGCAAAATGCATACAAATATCAAGCAAACACCTCAAAACAAGGATGCAACATGATAATATGAAGCTACATGCAATTCTAAGCAAGTTTCATATAGAGCACACTCAACGGAGCAACGGTTCAAACACACACACACTATACAAGTTATAGCAACAATCTGTCCAAAATAGCAACTAGGCATATTGCAAGCATCAGAACAATAAGCTACAACATCTCAACATGAAAAAAAAGACATGGGCATGATGTACAGGTAAAGCATAACAAAACATGAACACTGAGCTATCTCCAGAAATCACTAGATCATGCTCAAACACACATGGCAAGATTGCAAATAATATCAGTTTCAGACTTTGCAGAAAATAACATCAGGTTGCAATGTTTATAGCTATCAAACAACATGTTATAGGAACTTATCATGGCAAACAAAGACATGGCATGAATCTACTAAACCCATAGAACAAAAGTCCTTTACTGACCATGAGCCAAAAAGGATCAGAAAATATGATGGCACCCATGTAAACATAGCAAGTTATATTACAGATTCATACATGGCAGAAACAGAATTATGAAGGCCTGTTGATGAGCTTGTACCACTCACCACAGATCAATACATGGCATGGAAAGGCAACCAATAGTAAGAAGACATGTTTGTGAAGCTAAGCATGGCAAGAACAACATCATAGCATACACGAATCAACTACAACAACCTTGGAAAATTGAATAACATGTAAACAATCTGCCAGGAAACATTTTGAAGCAAAAGTAGAGCACGAAAATGACATGCTAGACTACTCCATAATTTAAACTAGGGGCATTAATGGATAGATAATAACCATATGTTCAAAACACCCTTACTGAAGTATCTCAAATTATGCATTCATAACTCTGTAGCATCAAGTTTACATGGCATCAAAATAACAGCAGAACAGGGACTAAAATCAGCAACATCACGATGCCTAGTTTGCATGCTTGTGCTAGTCACCACATTGATCACAAAAATACATGGTAAGCACCTCTGTAAATAAGACATGGCATAGTTCAAAACACATGTAGACATCAACCTCATAGGATGCACACATCAATCATGGCAAAAATGACAAATGAGCAAGTTCTGTTAACAGACAGCAGACAACATCATGAAGCACTCTTGCAACAATGATTCGTGCATCTATATGACCTCAAATGAATATGGTGCAATGGAATGAAATGATGTACTCGTCGAGACGAACAATTTGACATATTACACGCACAAAACGGAGCAGCACACAGGGAGTTACAGCAGATCAAACATGGCACCAGAATATCAGGAGTTTCGGGGACTTAGAAGAAATAACCATCTGGATCTAGGGTTGACCGGGCACGCATCACGAGGCTGAGGCGGATCTCGCCGGAGAAGGCGGCCGGAGTAGGAGGAAGAGGCCGGGGAGGCGCGGGGCGACCGGATCCGGGCAGCACCGGCCCGGATCTGGCCGGAGGATGGCCGGCGACGGGGACGTTGGACTCCGGGGTCGGGCACGGGGCGGCGGACGTGCTCCGGCGACATGGCGGCGGCCGGAGCGGGGCGAAGTCGGCGGAGGAGCTCCCGGCGACGGTGCGAGCAGGAAGGCGAGGCGGGGCGCTGCGAGGGAGCTCGGGGCGCGGGATGGGCCCCGCAGCTCCGGCAACCGGCGGCGGAGGGCGGTAGGACGCCAGCTAGGCG